>NW_019384371.1:0-152191 GCF_000671375.1 Centruroides sculpturatus | reverse complement strand
AACCTCTCCCCATTTGACAAGGAAGTTTTTGTCAACTTTCACTCCTTCTGATGATGTCTTGCTTTGTTTCAATTGAAATCACCTTTGTTTTTTAGAAGCCATGATTTACACAACACTTGAATAAATGTAAATACTCTGCACTGAGGTGATGTACGTAATAAAGAAGAGAGCAAGCTGAGGAAGAGAGCAAGCTGAATCCCAACAGGAGCTCTGTACTTCAGATATACTAATAATATATTATAAAAATAGCAGATTGTCATTGGCAATGGCAAAAGAGTGGAAACATCATTCGCACTTGTTTGCCTCATGTAACTGCAGAACGGAAAGTCCGTTATTCGCAGCGTCCGTTATTCGAGGCGTACATTATATGAGGCACCACTGTATTACAAAATAACGATTTATAAACACACTAATTGTTAATGAAACTAATTTATGTATTTTGATCTTTGCTACATTTAAAACTACGCAAAATTTAATGGAACAGCAAATTTCTTCAAATTACTTAACTAACCAAATATTTTAATCTGTTTGTAAAAACTATCACCTATTTTGACATATTCTGTTCTTGTGGTTATTAAATTAGTAAAAATTTTATAAACTATTTCTTTATTACAGGCACTCCTATCAGTATTCTGAAACAAATATACTCATGTTTGTGTTAATTAAATGGCATTTCTTTACCCACTGATGATCTTAATATAAGTTTAAGGGAGGCAGCTTCATCAATAATATCCCTGGGTCACAGGAATATAAATGATGCCATTGCAGAACAGAATGTAAGTATTGTTTTGCTAATAAAATATTCCATGCTAGTTTGAGTTGCAACAATAAAAAAAATCTTTATTTTCAACATTTTTATTTAAAGTTAAATTAGTGTTATATAATCTTGTATTAACGGTACCCAGATAAAGTGGTATAATTTTGCAAATATCCTCCAAATTCACAACATATCTTGTGTGAAACTGAAAATTTATGTTAATGATCCAGTCAATAATGTTCTTACCTTACAATATTGTGAGAACATTATAAAACAGCCATTAACATTAATGACTAGTTAAAATTGTTGCCTTTAACATAGAAAATCATATGGTCAAGTATTTTTTACAACAAAGATAAAGAAAGAATTTGTGGATTTCTTTATGTATATAAGCCTTTTATATATAATTTATATAATGATCAAAAAGAATAGTGATGTAACCAAATATCATCATAAAGGAAACACTGGAAATAGACTTAAATTTTTCTAGTCTATTTTCAGTGTTTTCTTTACAATGATATTTGGTTACATCACTATTCTTTTAATATTTTATATAAACGTCATCATCTCAGGGTTCCAACAAATTCAAAGTTTAAATCTAACAAATGGTTCTTTCTATTCTTATCCATAATATATCAGTGAATATGAGAAGTGATTTATCCATAATATATCAGTGAATATGAGAAGTGATTTATTCAAATTATTTTTGTAAAAAAATTGCAACATTTATACAGTATTTTTCAAATTTGCTTCAAAAGTTTATGTACTTCTATAATTTATAAGCACTTTCACTTGAATTAAAAGATTACTGATACAGGTATTTAGATTTGAAAAAATAAATTGGGCTTTTTATCTAAAATACTGCAAAAGACAATTTATATGATAATAAATTTAAAAATTTTGACATCTAAAACTTTTAATTTAAATTTGATATGGATTTACATTTTGAGATATGATTTTAGGTAGATATTTTTGTGTGTATACAATTTTGAACTAATAATTTTTCAATACAGTTCAATTTATTCCAACAATACAGGTGAATAATATTTGCATATTTCACAGATTTTCATTTCACTGAAATTTCTTTATTAGAGAATCTGAAAGTAATAAATATTTTGTTAGAAATTTTTAAAACAAATTTCTATGTAAATAATGTAAAACTTAAAATACATCTTTAAATTGCTTGTCCAAGCAAGAACTATAATACGGTAGTTGAAACTTTAAGTAATATTATTGTTAAGTTTCAAAAATGCAGGAATCTAAATATTCATTTAATATTTGAATAGTTGAAACTTTACTCCATATACAAAAAGTTTTTAAAATGTAGTTAGATTAAATTTTATTCATATTTACATGCTCAGAAAATTAATCACGGGTCTGTTTCATCATCAAAAACATAAGTCAAAATTTGATATGCTATAAAATCAATGATTATCAAATTTGCACAAACAAATGTCTGTGTAATGTGAGCTATGTCAAAAATGTTTTGTTAATATTATTTTATTTTGTTTTCTATTAAAATTATGACAATTTTGAATTGCAAAAGATATTTTCTTTACTTCTATAATTGTTACAAATTTCTTTCTTGTTTTTAATATTATTTACTAGATCTTACATGTCAATTTTAAGAGTCATAGCATTGAAGTAAATTTATTTTCTTGAATATAAGTCAATTGAAACTCAAAAATAATTATATTTTATAAATTGTTCTAAGAAAATTTTGAATTAAAATGTGGTTGATGTAGAAATGCACATTTCGTCAATAAAGAAATAGTGCCTAGAGCTACAGATGTAAAGGTATAAATTATTACATTAACTTTTATAAATTATTGTAAAAGTAATCTACTAAACTTGAGTTAAATTTCTTTTTTTTCTATGCCAAAAAAATAAACCAACGAATATTTAAGAGTTTAAATTTCTTCTATGTTTTTCCTTTCTATTTACAATTTTGTATAGTTTAAGCAAGTCCCTGAAGATCTGCAGAAATTTATTTATAAAAATTTTGAAAATTTTTATTAGTCAAGAATATATAGGAGAAATGACTATCAGGCTTTTGATCATCAGAATTTTTATCAGATCCTAGTATTCATTATATTCCTCATTTTCTGATTTCTAACCATTTAACTGTATTTAGTTCTTATCATATCTATTCTCTCTTTTTGCACAAAATAGTGTATTATATTTTACAATACAAATTCCTGCAATCAATCAACATTTTCTTTTGGGTTGATGACTATAATTAATGATTAGTAAATTTATTGAATATGAAATTTTAACATAATCCAAATCAAAAATTTAACTTAAGCTAAAAGTATAATTTAGCATTGATCTTTTTAATTGAAAACATTTTGCATTACAAATAAAACTTTTTTTTTCAGATTTTAAGAATGTTATTTGACCTATGCTTATTCAGTAAACCTTTAAAATTTCATATTCAATTGTATGTAAAATGATATCTAATATTATATTTTAATAAAAAAAAGATAATAAATTTAGGAGAAAACTTAAAAATATCTTATTAAAGAATTACAGAAAATATATTTACATCAGTTACAACACCAGCTGCGATTGTAGTTCCTCCACATCTTAACATAAATCTTCCCAATTCTCGTAGATCCTTATATAATTCTAAACAGACTGGCCGATTTACCTCTAATTCAATTATAGCACTACTGTTTTTTGTTAAACATCTTAAAAAATAAATAATAATAAGTTATGTATTAAAATTTGTTTACTAAATTTATGGTAAAATTTTTTATATGCAAATCAAACTGTTTCAGACCTTGGTTTCTTTTTCACAACTTGGCCTGTGCTTTTATGTAACTGAGAAATCAGTTTTTTCACAACTGCTTGTTCACTCATGCTTTGATAATGAAGAATGACAGGAAACCCTTTAGTGATTGGAATTTCTATTCCAAAAACCACAATTCGAGCTTGAAATCTAGTTGTTACTTGAATTGGATTATTTGGATCACAAGCAATACTTCCAATTGTTATTTTATTCATATCTGCTCCCAAAAGAGAAAGTCCTACATGATCACCTGCAAATGCTTGAAGTACAGAATTTTCTTCTATGCTAATCCCTGAAAAATAAGATGATAATGTTTATTTATTGTAATAGAAATATAGTTTTTAAACATTATTACTTTAAAAGATATAATTAACTCCGAATATAATAAGATAAACCACAGAAATGGATTTAATGCTGAAAAATATATTCTACTACAAAAAATTGATACATCTTAAAGCCAGCTTACAATAATAATCAAATTCTATATGTGAAATAAATAATAATAAAAAAAAATTGCAACATCACAGCACAATATGAGAATCTGAAGTTAAGAGATTCATTTTAACAAATTTGTTAAAATATTTTTTGATAGAAATTTTATCAATCTAAAAATTAAGTAAAAGAAAACTTCCTTTTTCTGTGGAATGAGGACATTTTAGTTCAAGTAGATGTCTCATTCTCTATCCATGGGACTGCATGACTTCTGGCACATGTTGGAAGTGTGATGGGATTTTCTAATACTTCTATTGGATAGAATTCAGTATAAAAGATGAGAGATCACTTTCCAACATACTCTTGCTAAAGCTTATGCCCAATGCTCTCATCCCTCTCCAGTTATCCAGCTCTATCTCAAAAGGTTCTTGCATTTTATTTGTGCACTCAACTTGACTCCATCATCAACTGAAAATGTTGGCATTGATCCACAAATCATAGATAATATAATTTTGTTATGTAAACTGTCTGTTGTCAGGATAGATTTAATAGGTTAGGATTTATAGTCCTCCTTTATGTGAGTATTGGAATTAATCAGTTTTGTTCTTAATACAGTATTTGTATCTCCATTTAATATATATATATGTGATAAATATAGTTTGTATAACAAATATATAGATATACTAGCAAATGAGCCTGACATTGCTCAGGCAAAAAATAACAACAAAGATTAAGATTATCAGATTATTTCATACTTCTAACCCTTCTACTATATTATATTACAAGTTCGGACATGTGCACTGCATATCTCGCTGACCACACGATTGCACCGTGTGATTACCTATCTCGTATATGTACGCTTCTTGCCCCTCGCCACCTGTTGACACCAAAAATATAATGCTTACCTAGATGATATTTTTTAATTTATATGAATATTTAACGGAATAATACACAGCCTATGTCCACCCTGACAGTTAATTCTAAATATTGGTGAAAGAATTTTGGAAATCGGATGAGTAGTTTCAGAGATTACCTCTTACATCCAAACTTACAAACTTTACCTCTTTATAATATTAGTATAGATTCGTAATAGGCATTAATCAAATAATGACAAATTCCATCATCGGCCCGTGTAACTCACATCAATTAGCATTTAAACTAAACCCTCCTAAAATTCTGGTCAAGTTTCTAAATACTTTTCCATTCAGTAGATAGATAATTTAATTGCGAGTTAAAATGTGAAAGAAATTATAAGAGTTCTGACACCAGTTAGGATAAAGAAGGATTCCACAGATCTTCATTTCCTTGTCCATCCTTTATGTGGAATGGGGTTACCCCAGAGTNCAATTAAATTTGTTTTTACTCAATATCACAATCACAAACAAAATCACAATTTGTGGTATTTTATATTATATATTATTTTAATTAAATAATGTAATACTTTTATAAAAACTTACATTTTTATTTTAGGAATTCCAGAAATTATTAACTATGAATCCAAAACAATCTTTTTGCAATCAAGTCTAGGTACTTAAGTCTTAATTGCACAATTTTCAATCACAACTCACATAAGATGCAATACGTTCAGGAGACACTGATTTTAAATAGCTACGTTTGACTTTTTAAACACGTGCATAGTAAAGGATCGATAGGCGCGAGGCTCGATTGTATTTACACACGTCGACACTCGAGGGCATGGATGCATAAGCACGAGAACGCTCGTCCACACTTGTCGACTTAATCAACGATTCGGCATAATTTGGATACGTTTCAGCAATAATTATGAATATCACGTTTTTCTGTTAAATAAAAATTAATTATAAAAATTAAAAACCTAATTTTCGGGCCCTAGGCACGTGCCTAGGTTGCCTAGGCCTTAGTCCGCCCCTGCTCCTTAGGTACCGCTCTACTTTATTACGTACGTAAAAATATTCACGAGTCATCAGCTATTTTATAGAGGGATTACGTTTTTCTCTCAGCATCGGCATACGGGCTACATCGCATGCTTCAATTCTGCTCATTGAGGGAACTGAGTAAATTAAATAAACAATAATGTGATCCACATAAATGAATTTTAAAGAAATGAACAACTCTGAAAAACTTTGCATCATACTGATGTGCTGAAATTAATTTTTCTCATTGATTCATATATATTTTCAAAATACAGTGGTGCCTCGTATAACGTACTTAATCCGTTCCCGGTGCACGTCCATTAAGTGAAAAGTCCGTTATACGAAACACATTTTCCCATAGAAATACATGTTAAAACATATAATTCGTTCCGCAGCATAAAATAACCGTACTGTACCATAAAAAAATGAAAATGGAGCAGTCACCAATTATGCCGGGTAGTCAGATGTTGTGAGGAGGAGGTGGAGGAACACTTTCTTCACACATTCATACAGATACAGACTTTTTACACATTGCAGCAGGTCTCTTTTTATTGTTTTTTAATCGGAGTCAGATTCAGGAGAGGCTACCGGAGCTTGCAGGGTCAACTCCTCTTGTTCCATCCTTTGTTTTTTGGCAGCTGGCTTCTTGAAAAACATGTCCAAGGTGGTCTGTTTCTCTCTCTTCTTCAACACCTGTCGGAAATGACGGGCAAGGGTGTCATTGTAGAGATCATTGATCCTGTTGGCCTCAGCTCTGTTTGGATAATGAGTGTTGGTAAACTCCTGAACCTCTCCCCATTTGACAAGGAAGTTTTTGTCAACTTTCACTCCTTCTGATGATTTCTTGCTTTGTTTCAATTGAAATCACCTTTCTGTTTTTTTAGAAGCCATGATTTGCACAACACTTGAATAAATGTAAATACTCTGCACTGAGGTGATGTACGTAATAAAGAAGAGAGCAAGCTGAGGAAGAGAGCAAGCTGAATCCCAACAGGAGCTCTGTACTTCAGATATACTAATAATATATTATAAAAATAGCAGATTGTCATTGGCAATGGCAAAAGAGTGGAAACATCATTCGCACTTGTTTGCCTCATGTAACTGCAGAACGGAAAGTCCGTTATTCGCAGCGTCCGTTATTCGAGGCGTACATTATATGAGGCACCACTGTATTACAAAATAACGATTTATAAACACACTAATTGTTAATGAAACTAATTTATGTATTTTGATCTTTGCTACATTTAAAACTACGCAAAATTTAATGGAACAGCAAATTTCTTCAAATTACTTAACTAACCAAATATTTTAATCTGTTTGTAAAAACTATCACCTATTTTGACATATTCTGTTCTTGTGGTTATTAAATTAGTAAAAATTTTATAAACTATTTCTTTATTACAGGCACTCCTATCAGTATTCTGAAACAAATATACTCATGTTTGTGTTAATTAAATGGCATTTCTTTACCCACTGATGATCTTAATATAAGTTTAAGGGAGGCAGCTTCATCAATAATATCCCTGGGTCACAGGAATATAAATGATGCCATTGCAGAACAGAATGTAAGTATTGTTTTGCTAATAAAATATTCCATGCTAGTTTGAGTTGCAACAATAAAAAAAATCTTTATTTTCAACATTTTTATTTAAAGTTAAATTAGTGTTATATAATCTTGTATTAACGGTACCCAGATAAAGTGGTATAATTTTGCAAATATCCTCCAAATTCACAACATATCTTGTGTGAAACTGAAAATTTATGTTAATGATCCAGTCAATAATGTTCTTACCTTACAATATTGTGAGAACATTATAAAACAGCCATTAACATTAATGACTAGTTAAAATTGTTGCCTTTAACATAGAAAATCATATGGTCAAGTATTTTTTACAACAAAGATAAAGAAAGAATTTGTGGATTTCTTTATGTATATAAGCCTTTTATATATATTTTATATAATGATCAAAAAGAATAGTGATGTAACCAAATATCATCATAAAGGAAACACTGGAAATAGACTTAAATTTTTCTAGTCTATTTTCAGTGTTTTCTTTACAATGATATTTGGTTACATCACTATTCTTTTAATATTTTATATAAACGTCATCATCTCAGGGTTCCAACAAATTCAAAGTTTAAATCTAACAAATGGTTCTTTCTATTCTTATCCATAATATATCAGTGAATATGAGAAGTGATTTATTCAAATTATTTTTGTAAAAAAATTGCAACATTTATACAGTATTTTTCAAATTTGCTTCAAAAGTTTATGTACTTCTATAATTTATAAGCACTTTCACTTGAATTAAAAGATTACTGATACAGGTATTTAGATTTGAAAAAATAAATTGGGCTTTTTATCTAAAATACTGCAAAAGACAATTTATATGATAATAAATTTAAAAATTTTGACATCTAAAACTTTTAATTTAAATTTGATATGGATTTACATTTTGAGATATGATTTTAGGTAGATATTTTTGTGTGTATACAATTTTGAACTAATAATTTTTCAATACAGTTCAATTTATTCCAACAATACAGGTGAATAATATTTGCATATTTCACAGATTTTCATTTCACTGAAATTTCTTTATTAGAGAATCTGAAAGTAATAAATATTTTGGGTTAGAAATTTTTAAAACAAATTTCTATGTAAATAATGTAAAACTTAAAATACATCTTTAAATTGCTTGTCCAAGCAAGAACTATAATACGGTAGTTGAAACTTTAAGTAATATTATTGTTAAGTTTCAAAAATGCAGGAATCTAAATATTCATTTAATATTTGAATAGTTGAAACTTTACTCCATATACAAAAAGTTTTTAAAATGTAGTTAGATTAAATTTTATTCATATTTACATGCTCAGAAAATTAATCACGGGTCTGTTTCATCATCAAAAACATAAGTCAAAATTTGATATGCTATAAAATCAATGATTACCAAATTTGCACAAACAAATGTCTGTGTAATGTGAGCTATGTCAAAAATGTTTTGTTAATATTATTTTATTTTGTTTTCTATTAAAATTATGACAATTTTGAATTGCAAAAGATATTTTCTTTACTTCTATAATTGTTACAAATTTCTTTCTTGTTTTTAATATTATTTACTAGATCTTACATGTCAATTTTAAGAGTCATAGCATTGAAGTAAATTTATTTTCTTGAATATAAGTCAATTGAAACTCAAAAATAATTATATTTTATAAATTGTTCTAAGAAAATTTTGAATTAAAATGTGGTTGATGTAGAAATGCACATTTCGTCAATAAAGAAATAGTGCCTAGAGCTACAGATGTAAAGGTATAAATTATTACATTAACTTTTATAAATTATTGTAAAAGTAATCTACTAAACTTGAGTTAAATTTCTTTTTTTTCTATGCCAAAAAAATAAACCAACGAATATTTAAGAGTTTAAATTTCTTCTATGTTTTTCCTTTCTATTTACAATTTTGTATAGTTTAAGCAAGTCCCTGAAGATCTGCAGAAATTTATTTATAAAAATTTTGAAAATTTTTATTAGTCAAGAATATATAGGAGAAATGACTATCAGGCTTTTGATCATCAGAATTTTTATCAGATCCTAGTATTCATTATATTCCTCATTTTCTGATTTCTAACCATTTAACTGTATTTAGTTCTTATCATATCTATTCTCTCTTTTTGCACAAAATAGTGTATTATATTTTACAATACAAATTCCTGCAATCAATCAACATTTTCTTTTGGGTTGATGACTATAATTAATGATTAGTAAATTTATTGAATATGAAATTTTAACATAATCCAAATCAAAAATTTAACTTAAGCTAAAAGTATAATTTAGCATTGATCTTTTTAATTGAAAACATTTTGCATTACAAATAAAACTTTTTTTTTCAGATTTTAAGAATGTTATTTGACCTATGCTTATTCAGTAAACCTTTAAAATTTCATATTCAATTGTATGTAAAATGATATCTAATATTATATTTTAATAAAAAAAAGATAATAAATTTAGGAGAAAACTTAAAAATATCTTATTAAAGAATTACAGAAAATATATTTACATCAGTTACAACACCAGCTGCGATTGTAGTTCCTCCACATCTTAACATAAATCTTCCCAATTCTCGTAGATCCTTATATAATTCTAAACAGACTGGCCGATTTACCTCTAATTCAATTATAGCACTACTGTTTTTTGTTAAACATCTTAAAAAATAAATAATAATAAGTTATGTATTAAAATTTGTTTACTAAATTTATGGTAAAATTTTTTATATGCAAATCAAACTGTTTCAGACCTTGGTTTCTTTTTCACAACTTGGCCTGTGCTTTTATGTAACTGAGAAATCAGTTTTTTCACAACTGCTTGTTCACTCATGCTTTGATAATGAAGAATGACAGGAAACCCTTTAGTGATTGGAATTTCTATTCCAAAAACCACAATTCGAGCTTGAAATCTAGTTGTTACTTGAATTGGATTATTTGGATCACAAGCAATACTTCCAATTGTTATTTTATTCATATCTGCTCCCAAAAGAGAAAGTCCTACATGATCACCTGCAAATGCTTGAAGTACAGAATTTTCTTCTATGCTAATCCCTGAAAAATAAGATGATAATGTTTATTTATTGTAATAGAAATATAGTTTTTAAACATTATTACTTTAAAAGATATAATTAACTCCGAATATAATAAGATAAACCACAGAAATGGATTTAATGCTGAAAAATATATTCTACTACAAAAAATTGATACATCTTAAAGCCAGCTTACAATAATAATCAAATTCTATATGTGAAATAAATAATAATAAAAAAAAATTGCAACATCACAGCACAATATGAGAATCTGAAGTTAAGAGATTCATTTTAACAAATTTGTTAAAATATTTTTTGATAGAAATTTTATCAATCTAAAAATTAAGTAAAAGAAAACTTCCTTTTTCTGTGGAATGAGGACATTTTAGTTCAAGTAGATGTCTCATTCTCTATCCATGGGACTGCATGACTTCTGGCACATGTTGGAAGTGTGATGGGATTTTCTAATACTTCTATTGGATAGAATTCAGTATAAAAGATGAGAGATCACTTTCCAACATACTCTTGCTAAAGCTTATGCCCAATGCTCTCATCCCTCTCCAGTTATCCAGCTCTATCTCAAAAGGTTCTTGCATTTTATTTGTGCACTCAACTTGACTCCATCATCAACTGAAAATGTTGGCATTGATCCACAAATCATAGATAATATAATTTTGTTATGTAAACTGTCTGTTGTCAGGATAGATTTAATAGGTTAGGATTTATAGTCCTCCTTTATGTGAGTATTGGAATTAATCAGTTTTGTTCTTAATACAGTATTTGTATCTCCATTTAATATATATATATGTGATAAATATAGTTTGTATAACAAATATATAGATATACTAGCAAATGAGCCTGACATTGCTCAGGCAAAAAATAACAACAAAGATTAAGATTATCAGATTATTTCATACTTCTAACCCTTCTACTATATTATATTACAAGTTCGGACATGTGCACTGCATATCTCGCTGACCACACGATTGCACCGTGTGATTACCTATCTCGTATATGTACGCTTCTTGCCCCTCGCCACCTGTTGACACCAAAAATATAATGCTTACCTAGATGATATTTTTTAATTTATATGAATATTTAACGGAATAATACACAGCCTATGTCCACCCTGACAGTTAATTCTAAATATTGGTGAAAGAATTTTGGAAATCGGATGAGTAGTTTCAGAGATTACCTCTTACATCCAAACTTACAAACTTTACCTCTTTATAATATTAGTATAGATTCGTAATAGGCATTAATCAAATAATGACAAATTCCATCATCGGCCCGTGTAACTCACATCAATTAGCATTTAAACTAAACCCTCCTAAAATTCTGGTCAAGTTTCTAAATACTTTTCCATTCAGTAGATAGATAATTTAATTGCGAGTTAAAATGTGAAAGAAATTATAAGAGTTCTGACACCAGTTAGGATAAAGAAGGATTCCACAGATCTTCATTTCCTTGTCCATCCTTTATGTGGAATGGGGTTACCCCAGAGTCCCTGCTTTTTCACAACAAGGATACATTACTGAAGAACAGTTTTATCACGAATTTTACAAATAAATTATCAAATTCAGCCTTGCAAATAATGCAAATTGACCAATAAGACATAATTTTACAATTTGCTAATATGCAACATTTGTGATGAAAGTATTCTTCAATGATGTGTCCTTGTACTCTGATATAACAAATTTTAAACTTTTCACCAGAGATGCAGAATATGTCCAATCATACAAATGAGGTTCAGAAATTAAATCAGCCCCAGGAAAATTTGCTGTAAAAAAATATGGTAAGGCATCTCGGCTAAGCCTATAAAAATTGAGAAAATTCACCAAAATGCAAGGAAACTACATGTTTTAAGAGTGAAATAGGAATATGTTTACTTTGTTTCTGATCAGTTGTCATTTGCTGTATCACTGTCTACTTACATGATTATCTGCTTGCAGTAAGGATGAATCAGTCTTACCAAACCATAGTTTTGATTTTTACAAAACAACTGAAACCAAAACAGAGCTTTTAAAATAAAATAAAAAAGAAAATTCATTTTTATTTCAAAATTCTTTTCAACACTAATTAATGGGTGAAATTTCATGCCAACTTGAATTTAATAAAATATTTGCTCATTCCCACATGGAAAACATACAAATTAGCTAACATTTTTAAGTGTGATTTATTATTTAATTAGACAATTCAGAAAAATAGTGGTTTTATCATTTTATAAACTTCTTTTATTTAAAAAAATTCCCCAAATTTTCTGTCAGTCAATAAAAAATCCCCAATCTGTAAATGATGGGTGGCATCATGGCATTGCTAGATGTGTGGCTTAGGGTATTCCCATAGCACATAGGGTATTTCATGCAAAATGTCAAAATAACTTGACTAGGGCTTTTATCACTACTTGCAGCAGTGGTGGTGATAAAAATATAATACTGGGTATCACTAGTATTATATTTTTATCATCACTTTTGGCACTATGCAGCATGACTACTGTAGAGGGAGAAATAAAAATCATGATAACTAAACAAGTTTAATATATTTAACCAAAAACACAAATTGAAACAATTAGTAAGTTTAAGATTAGCCTAATAAATTTTTAATTTTTATTAAAATATTAACATAAGTTTTTATATAAATATTGTATTGTACTGTAAAATAGCATTTATAGAAAAACAATTCAGTTGTGAAAATAATCTGTTATTTTGCTTTGCACAGAATATTTCTGTATGCCATGTGTGCATATGTGTTTTCTAATTGCTTGAAAATAGCAAAAAATTAGGGTTGTTTTTCTGATGAAATCTCATTTTTTTTTCAATAATCTCTCCAAACCTGCTTGAATGAAATCAAGCTTTCAGTATACTAAATCTCCTCTTCACCCTTTCATATTCTAGTGAAATATCATCCAAATCTTTGCAATCCTCACTAACAGGCAATGCAGCATTAATTGCATAGTAAGACTATGTCCAGTTCACTGTTATAAGCAGTTGTCAATTTGCTTAAGTCCAAGCTTTCCTGCTGAACAGTCATTTGCTGTTGAGAATCCAGGAGCCTGCCCAATAGATATTCCAAACTATAGGGCAACTTGTCTTTAATTTCATTTTGATTTCAGTCTTTGTATGACATTAATTTTATCTTCTAAATTCAATTCTTTGCATTGAGCTATTTCTTGATATTCTAGGTGTACTCAGGTGTACTCTACTATAGACAATGATTATCATACAAGAAACATTTCAATAAAAGTGATGATACTGTCCACTGCTTGTCACTTGTAGCAAAAATTAATTGTGATGTAACAGCCTCATTTCTGCCTCTACACGTGAATGTTGAATCTGTAGAACTACAAATGTTTATAAACAATGTTCTTTTGAAAAGAGCAAACTTCTTTCATCAAAATTCATGTGGCACATGGAAAAACTCTGTAAAGTGTCATAGAGGACTTGTTGAATCTTGTGATGGTATGGCACATTCCTATCCAACAGTGGTTCAATGGTGTTTATCATCTGTGAAAGCTGTTCTGGTACCAAACAGCAGATAATCTTGTCATCCTGTTAGTGCTGTCAACTGCCAACCATTGACATCAAAGAAATATTCATTTCACTCATTAATTCTTTGAGCTTTCACCAATGATCTTTCTGCAGAATGCCTCCACTTGACAGACATGCTCTTGGTTGATAGCACTAACAGGATGACAGATCTGTTCTGACACTCAGTACTGGAACTGCCTTTACAACGAACACCACCAAATTATTATTGGATAAGGAAGTGCTGCATTATCACAAGTTTCAGAAAGTCTTCTGTGACACTTTACAGAATTCCTCCATGTGCCACTTGAATTTTGATGGTAGAAATTTGCTCCTTTAGTTAGAACATATTACTGACTGATGTTTGACTGACTGTTGCCATAATCTGTAGAACTGAAAAAAAGCTATTACATGCTGCACAATTCATTTTTTGCTACAAGTAGTAAGCAGTAGACATCATCCCATCGAGTAATCTTTTTTATTGAAATGATCTTCATACATTCACATGCTTTTTTCTTGTTCCACCTCTCCCTCCCCTGTTCAAAATGAGAACAATTTCAACCAATCAATTAAAGTATAAAAACCAACTAATAGATCATGAATGTGCCTAAAAATAAATCAGAAACACTTGACTACCATGCATTTGTAGAAGATATGTTTTTTATAACGTGTGTTCAGATTATGGAGCTGTAATATTAAAAAATCTGTTCAATATGTAAGGTGTCAAAGTAAAGAGATTCAAGCATATGCAAAACCTATGAAATTCAGTCAGCCAAAGAAAAGTGTTCAAAAACAGGTAGTCCACTGTATTATTATTTGCTATTACCTTTCACTGTGGCAGGTTCTCCCGCAGGCATAATCACTACTCGATCACCAGTTTGTACGTAACCGGCTTCGATACGTCCAGACACACTAAAACCCGATCCCATTCCTTTGTACACATCACCAACACTGAGACGAAAAGGTTTTCCAACTGGTCTCTCTGGAGTTTTAAACTTATCTGCAAAGAATTCAACATGTATTGGAATATGTCATAAAATTTCATCGAAGTTAGACTATATACATCTATTAGAATATTTTTTATCTATAANTTTTTTAAAATTTATTACGGCTAGTTCAATGAAAAAATTGAAATTATCAGAAACAGGCAGCAGCAGAGAATTTCAAACTTGATTGACCGATAGGTACGGTATGGTACGATACGATTAATAAGGACAGTACAGCTATTTGCTTTTTATGTTCAGGAGCAGTGGTTTGTAGATCATCATCAGTAAAGCGACATTATCAAACCAACCACAAATCTCTTCTCAATCGAAGTGAAGAAGAGCAAAAGGAGTGTTTTCAAAAATAAAAATGCCCAAGCTACGTCCTTAATGAGATACGAGTATATTGGAACTCAATCAAACACTACTGCTGCTAGTTATCAAGCTTCAAAAGCTATTTCTCAATACGGGAAAACTTTTACTGAAGGTCATTTTTTAAAGGAAGCTTGGTTGAAATGCGCACATTACTTATTGCAATGTGCCCTACTGGTTGCAATGTGCAAGATTTCGAAAATAAAGAAAAAATTATCTAAAGAATTAAAGATATACCATTAGCTAGGAATATGGTGAAAAAGAGAATTTTGGGAACGGCGGAAAATGGAAGCTTTCAACAACAAATAAAATTGTTTAATAAAATTTTTTTGTTTATTGAATTATAATAATTGTTTTTTGAGAGTGAAAGGAAAAGAAAAAACATAAAATAAAAAACAAAAAAGCAAAACAGAGAAAAATATAAGAATCATAATTTATGCTAGACAATTTCAGTTTGGCACGTTAATAATTTCATAAAGATTATTTATAAAATTTGTGGCACGGACAATGAAAAAGGTTCGCCATCCCTGTACTATACGATTAAAAAAATGAAAATGGAGCAGTCACCAATTATGCCGGGTAGTCAGATGCTGTNATTAATAAAATTGTTTAACAAAAAGTTTTCTTTCTTTGTTTATTGAATTATTCTCGAGAGTGAAAGGAAAAGAGAAAAAAAATCATAAAATAAAAAATAAAAAAAACTACAAAGAGAAAAATATAAGAATCATAATTTATGCTAGACAATTTCAGTTTGGCACGTTAATAATTTCATAAAGATTATTTATAAATTTGTGGCACGGACAATGAAAAAGGTTCGCCATCCCTGTACTATACGATTAAAAAAATGAAAATAGAGCAGTCACCAATTATGCCGGGTAGTCAGATGCTGTGAGGAGGAGGTGGAGGAACACTTTATTTACACATTCATACAGATACAGACTTTTTACACATTGCAGCAGGTTTCTTTTTATCGTTTTTTAATCGGAGTCAGATTCAGGAGANAAAATGAAAATGGAGCAGTCACCAATTATGCCGGGTAGTCAGATGCTGTGAGGAGGAGGTGGAGGAACACTTTATTTACACATTCATACAGATACAGACTTTTTACACATTGCAGCAGGTTTCTTTTTATCATTTTTTAATCGGAGTCAGATTCAGGAGAGGCTACCGGAACTCCTCTTGTTCCATCCTTTGTTTTTTGGCAGCTGGCTTCTTGAAAAACATGTCCAAGGTGGTTTGTTTCTCTCTCTCTTCTTCAACACCTGTCGGAAATGACGGGCAAGGGTGTCATTGTAAAGATCATTGATCCTGTTGGCCTCAGCTGTGTTTGGATAATGTGTGTTGGTAAACTCCTGAACCTCTCCCCATTTGACATGGAAGTTTTTGTCAACTTTCACTCCTTCTGATGATGTCTTGCTTTGTTTCAATTGAAATCACCTTTGTTTTTTAGAAGCCATGATTTACACAACACTTGAATAAATGTAAATACTCTGCACTGAGGTGATGTACGTAATAAAGAAGAGAGCAAGCTGAGGAAGAGAGCAAGCTGAATCCCAACAGGAGCTCTGTACTTCAGATATACTAATAATATATTATAAAAATAGCAGATTGTCATTGGCAATGGCAAAAGAGTGGAAACATCATTCGCACTTGTTTGCCTCATGTAACTGCAGAACGGAAAGTCCGTTATTCGCAGCGTCCGTTATTCGAGGCGTACATTATATGAGGCACCACTGTATTACAAAATAACGATTTATAAACACACTAATTGTTAATGAAACTAATTTATGTATTTTGATCTTTGCTACATTTAAAACTACGCAAAATTTAATGGAACAGCAAATTTCTTCAAATTACTTAACTAACCAAATATTTTAATCTGTTTGTAAAAACTATCACCTATTTTGACATATTCTGTTCTTGTGGTTATTAAATTAGTAAAAATTTTATAAACTATTTCTTTATTACAGGCACTCCTATCAGTATTCTGAAACAAATATACTCATGTTTGTGTTAATTAAATGGCATTTCTTTACCCACTGATGATCTTAATATAAGTTTAAGGGAGGCAGCTTCATCAATAATATCCCTGGGTCACAGGAATATAAATGATGCCATTGCAGAACAGAATGTAAGTATTGTTTTGCTAATAAAATATTCCATGCTAGTTTGAGTTGCAACAATAAAAAAAAATCTTTATTTTCAACATTTTTATTTAAAGTTAAATTAGTGTTATATAATCTTGTATTAACGGTACCCAGATAAAGTGGTATAATTTTGCAAATATCCTCCAAATTCACAACATATCTTGTGTGAAACTGAAAATTTATGTTAATGATCCAGTCAATAATGTTCTTACCTTACAATATTGTGAGAACATTATAAAACAGCCATTAACATTAATGACTAGTTAAAATTGTTGCCTTTAACATAGAAAATCATATGGTCAAGTATTTTTTACAACAAAGATAAAGAAAGAATTTGTGGATTTCTTTATGTATATAAGCCTTTTATATATATTTTATATAATGATCAAAAAGAATAGTGATGTAACCAAATATCATCATAAAGGAAACACTGGAAATAGACTTAAATTTTTCTAGTCTATTTTCAGTGTTTTCTTTACAATGATATTTGGTTACATCACTATTCTTTTAATATTTTATATAAACGTCATCATCTCAGGGTTCCAACAAATTCAAAGTTTAAATCTAACAAATGGTTCTTTCTATTCTTATCCATAATATATCAGTGAATATGAGAAGTGATTTATTCAAATTATTTTTGTAAAAAAATTGCAACATTTATACAGTATTTTTCAAATTTGCTTCAAAAGTTTATGTACTTCTATAATTTATAAGCACTTTCACTTGAATTAAAAGATTACTGATACAGGTATTTAGATTTGAAAAAATAAATTGGGCTTTTTATCTAAAATACTGCAAAAGACAATTTATATGATAATAAATTTAAAAATTTTGACATCTAAAACTTTTAATTTAAATTTGATATGGATTTACATTTTGAGATATGATTTTAGGTAGATATTTTTGTGTGTATACAATTTTGAACTAATAATTTTTCAATACAGTTCAATTTATTCCAACAATACAGGTGAATAATATTTGCATATTTCACAGATTTTCATTTCACTGAAATTTCTTTATTAGAGAATCTGAAAGTAATAAATATTTTGGGTTAGAAATTTTTAAAACAAATTTCTATGTAAATAATGTAAAACTTAAAATACATCTTTAAATTGCTTGTCCAAGCAAGAACTATAATACGGTAGTTGAAACTTTAAGTAATATTATTGTTAAGTTTCAAAAATGCAGGAATCTAAATATTCATTTAATATTTGAATAGTTGAAACTTTACTCCATATACAAAAAGTTTTTAAAATGTAGTTAGATTAAATTTTATTCATATTTACATGCTCAGAAAATTAATCACGGGTCTGTTTCATCATCAAAAACATAAGTCAAAATTTGATATGCTATAAAATCAATGATTACCAAATTTGCACAAACAAATGTCTGTGTAATGTGAGCTATGTCAAAAATGTTTTGTTAATATTATTTTATTTTGTTTTCTATTAAAATTATGACAATTTTGAATTGCAAAAGATATTTTCTTTACTTCTATAATTGTTACAAATTTCTTTCTTGTTTTTAATATTATTTACTAGATCTTACATGTCAATTTTAAGAGTCATAGCATTGAAGTAAATTTATTTTCTTGAATATAAGTCAATTGAAACTCAAAAATAATTATATTTTATAAATTGTTCTAAGAAAATTTTGAATTAAAATGTGGTTGATGTAGAAATGCACATTTCGTCAATAAAGAAATAGTGCCTAGAGCTACAGATGTAAAGGTATAAATTATTACATTAACTTTTATAAATTATTGTAAAAGTAATCTACTAAACTTGAGTTAAATTTCTTTTTTTTCTATGCCAAAAAAATAAACCAACGAATATTTAAGAGTTTAAATTTCTTCTATGTTTTTCCTTTCTATTTACAATTTTGTATAGTTTAAGCAAGTCCCTGAAGATCTGCAGAAATTTATTTATAAAAATTTTGAAAATTTTTATTAGTCAAGAATATATAGGAGAAATGACTATCAGGCTTTTGATCATCAGAATTTTTATCAGATCCTAGTATTCATTATATTCCTCATTTTCTGATTTCTAACCATTTAACTGTATTTAGTTCTTATCATATCTATTCTCTCTTTTTGCACAAAATAGTGTATTATATTTTACAATACAAATTCCTGCAATCAATCAACATTTTCTTTTGGGTTGATGACTATAATTAATGATTAGTAAATTTATTGAATATGAAATTTTAACATAATCCAAATCAAAAATTTAACTTAAGCTAAAAGTATAATTTAGCATTGATCTTTTTAATTGAAAACATTTTGCATTACAAATAAAACTTTTTTTTTCAGATTTTAAGAATGTTATTTGACCTATGCTTATTCAGTAAACCTTTAAAATTTCATATTCAATTGTATGTAAAATGATATCTAATATTATATTTTAATAAAAAAAAGATAATAAATTTAGGAGAAAACTTAAAAATATCTTATTAAAGAATTACAGAAAATATATTTACATCAGTTACAACACCAGCTGCGATTGTAGTTCCTCCACATCTTAACATAAATCTTCCCAATTCTCGTAGATCCTTATATAATTCTAAACAGACTGGCCGATTTACCTCTAATTCAATTATAGCACTACTGTTTTTTGTTAAACATCTTAAAAAATAAATAATAATAAGTTATGTATTAAAATTTGTTTACTAAATTTATGGTAAAATTTTTTATATGCAAATCAAACTGTTTCAGACCTTGGTTTCTTTTTCACAACTTGGCCTGTGCTTTTATGTAACTGAGAAATCAGTTTTTTCACAACTGCTTGTTCACTCATGCTTTGATAATGAAGAATGACAGGAAACCCTTTAGTGATTGGAATTTCTATTCCAAAAACCACAATTCGAGCTTGAAATCTAGTTGTTACTTGAATTGGATTATTTGGATCACAAGCAATACTTCCAATTGTTATTTTATTCATATCTGCTCCCAAAAGAGAAAGTCCTACATGATCACCTGCAAATGCTTGAAGTACAGAATTTTCTTCTATGCTAATCCCTGAAAAATAAGATGATAATGTTTATTTATTGTAATAGAAATATAGTTTTTAAACATTATTACTTTAAAAGATATAATTAACTCCGAATATAATAAGATAAACCACAGAAATGGATTTAATGCTGAAAAATATATTCTACTACAAAAAATTGATACATCTTAAAGCCAGCTTACAATAATAATCAAATTCTATATGTGAAATAAATAATAATAAAAAAAAATTGCAACATCACAGCACAATATGAGAATCTGAAGTTAAGAGATTCATTTTAACAAATTTGTTAAAATATTTTTTGATAGAAATTTTATCAATCTAAAAATTAAGTAAAAGAAAACTTCCTTTTTCTGTGGAATGAGGACATTTTAGTTCAAGTAGATGTCTCATTCTCTATCCATGGGACTGCATGACTTCTGGCACATGTTGGAAGTGTGATGGGATTTTCTAATACTTCTATTGGATAGAATTCAGTATAAAAGATGAGAGATCACTTTCCAACATACTCTTGCTAAAGCTTATGCCCAATGCTCTCATCCCTCTCCAGTTATCCAGCTCTATCTCAAAAGGTTCTTGCATTTTATTTGTGCACTCAACTTGACTCCATCATCAACTGAAAATGTTGGCATTGATCCACAAATCATAGATAATATAATTTTGTTATGTAAACTGTCTGTTGTCAGGATAGATTTAATAGGTTAGGATTTATAGTCCTCCTTTATGTGAGTATTGGAATTAATCAGTTTTGTTCTTAATACAGTATTTGTATCTCCATTTAATATATATATATGTGATAAATATAGTTTGTATAACAAATATATAGATATACTAGCAAATGAGCCTGACATTGCTCAGGCAAAAAATAACAACAAAGATTAAGATTATCAGATTATTTCATACTTCTAACCCTTCTACTATATTATATTACAAGTTCGGACATGTGCACTGCATATCTCGCTGACCACACGATTGCACCGTGTGATTACCTATCTCGTATATGTACGCTTCTTGCCCCTCGCCACCTGTTGACACCAAAAATATAATGCTTACCTAGATGATATTTTTTAATTTATATGAATATTTAACGGAATAATACACAGCCTATGTCCACCCTGACAGTTAATTCTAAATATTGGTGAAAGAATTTTGGAAATCGGATGAGTAGTTTCAGAGATTACCTCTTACATCCAAACTTACAAACTTTACCTCTTTATAATATTAGTATAGATTCGTAATAGGCATTAATCAAATAATGACAAATTCCATCATCGGCCCGTGTAACTCACATCAATTAGCATTTAAACTAAACCCTCCTAAAATTCTGGTCAAGTTTCTAAATACTTTTCCATTCAGTAGATAGATAATTTAATTGCGAGTTAAAATGTGAAAGAAATTATAAGAGTTCTGACACCAGTTAGGATAAAGAAGGATTCCACAGATCTTCATTTCCTTGTCCATCCTTTATGTGGAATGGGGTTACCCCAGAGTCCCTGCTTTTTCACAACAAGGATACATTACTGAAGAACAGTTTTATCACGAATTTTACAAATAAATTATCAAATTCAGCCTTGCAAATAATGCAAATTGACCAATAAGACATAATTTTACAATTTGCTAATATGCAACATTTGTGATGAAAGTATTCTTCAATGATGTGTCCTTGTACTCTGATATAACAAATTTTAAACTTTTCACCAGAGATGCAGAATATGTCCAATCATACAAATGAGGTTCAGAAATTAAATCAGCCCCAGGAAAATTTGCTGTAAAAAAATATGGTAAGGCATCTCGGCTAAGCCTATAAAAATTGAGAAAATTCACCAAAATGCAAGGAAACTACATGTTTTAAGAGTGAAATAGGAATATGTTTACTTTGTTTCTGATCAGTTGTCATTTGCTGTATCACTGTCTACTTACATGATTATCTGCTTGCAGTAAGGATGAATCAGTCTTACCAAACCATAGTTTTGATTTTTACAAAACAACTGAAACCAAAACAGAGCTTTTAAAATAAAATAAAAAAGAAAATTCATTTTTATTTCAAAATTCTTTTCAACACTAATTAATGGGTGAAATTTCATGCCAACTTGAATTTAATAAAATATTTGCTCATTCCCACATGGAAAACATACAAATTAGCTAACATTTTTAAGTGTGATTTATTATTTAATTAGACAATTCAGAAAAATAGTGGTTTTATCATTTTATAAACTTCTTTTATTTAAAAAAATTCCCCAAATTTTCTGTCAGTCAATAAAAAATCCCCAATCTGTAAATGATGGGTGGCATCATGGCATTGCTAGATGTGTGGCTTAGGGTATTCCCATAGCACATAGGGTATTTCATGCAAAATGTCAAAATAACTAGACTAGGGCTTTTATCACTACTTGCAGCAGTGGTGGTGATAAAAATATAATACTGGGTATCACTAGTATTATATTTTTATCATCACTTTTGGCACTATGCAGCATGACTACTGTAGAGGGAGAAATAAAAATCATGATAACTAAACAAGTTTAATATATTTAACCAAAAACACAAATTGAAACAATTAGTAAGTTTAAGATTAGCCTAATAAATTTTTAATTTTTATTAAAATATTAACATAAGTTTTTATATAAATATTGTATTGTACTGTAAAATAGCATTTATAGAAAAACAATTCAGTTGTGAAAATAATCTGTTATTTTGCTTTGCACAGAATATTTCTGTATGCCATGTGTGCATATGTGTTTTCTAATTGCTTGAAAATAGCAAAAAATTAGGGTTGTTTTTCTGATGAAATCTCATTTTTTTTTCAATAATCTCTCCAAACCTGCTTGAATGAAATCAAGCTTTCAGTATACTAAATCTCCTCTTCACCCTTTCATATTCTAGTGAAATATCATCCAAATCTTTGCAATCCTCACTAACAGGCAATGCAGCATTAATTGCATAGTAAGACTATGTCCAGTTCACTGTTATAAGCAGTTGTCAATTTGCTTAAGTCCAAGCTTTCCTGCTGAACAGTCATTTGCTGTTGAGAATCCAGGAGCCTGCCCAATAGATATTCCAAACTATAGGGCAACTTGTCTTTAATTTCATTTTGATTTCAGTCTTTGTATGACATTAATTTTATCTTCTAAATTCAATTCTTTGCATTGAGCTATTTCTTGATATTCTAGGTGTACTCAGGTGTACTCTACTATAGACAATGATTATCATACAAGAAACATTTCAATAAAAGTGATGATACTGTCCACTGCTTGTCACTTGTAGCAAAAATTAATTGTGATGTAACAGCCTCATTTCTGCCTCTACACGTGAATGTTGAATCTGTAGAACTACAAATGTTTATAAACAATGTTCTTTTGAAAAGAGCAAACTTCTTTCATCAAAATTCATGTGGCACATGGAAAAACTCTGTAAAGTGTCATAGAGGACTTGTTGAATCTTGTGATGGTATGGCACATTCCTATCCAACAGTGGTTCAATGGTGTTTATCATCTGTGAAAGCTGTTCTGGTACCAAACAGCAGATAATCTTGTCATCCTGTTAGTGCTGTCAACTGCCAACCATTGACATCAAAGAAATATTCATTTCACTCATTAATTCTTTGAGCTTTCACCAATGATCTTTCTGCAGAATGCCTCCACTTGACAGACATGCTCTTGGTTGATAGCACTAACAGGATGACAGATCTGTTCTGACACTCAGTACTGGAACTGCCTTTACAACGAACACCACCAAATTATTATTGGATAAGGAAGTGCTGCATTATCACAAGTTTCAGAAAGTCTTCTGTGACACTTTACAGAATTCCTCCATGTGCCACTTGAATTTTGATGGTAGAAATTTGCTCCTTTAGTTAGAACATATTACTGACTGATGTTTGACTGACTGTTGCCATAATCTGTAGAACTGAAAAAAAGCTATTACATGCTGCACAATTCATTTTTTGCTACAAGTAGTAAGCAGTAGACATCATCCCATCGAGTAATCTTTTTTATTGAAATGATCTTCATACATTCACATGCTTTTTTCTTGTTCCACCTCTCCCTCCCCTGTTCAAAATGAGAACAATTTCAACCAATCAATTAAAGTATAAAAACCAACTAATAGATCATGAATGTGCCTAAAAATAAATCAGAAACACTTGACTACCATGCATTTGTAGAAGATATGTTTTTTATAACGTGTGTTCAGATTATGGAGCTGTAATATTAAAAAATCTGTTCAATATGTAAGGTGTCAAAGTAAAGAGATTCAAGCATATGCAAAACCTATGAAATTCAGTCAGCCAAAGAAAAGTGTTCAAAAACAGGTAGTCCACTGTATTATTATTTGCTATTACCTTTCACTGTGGCAGGTTCTCCCGCAGGCATAATCACTACTCGATCACCAGTTTGTACGTAACCGGCTTCGATACGTCCAGACACACTAAAACCCGATCCCATTCCTTTGTACACATCACCAACACTGAGACGAAAAGGTTTTCCAACTGGTCTCTCTGGAGTTTTAAACTTATCTGCAAAGAATTCAACATGTATTGGAATATGTCATAAAATTTCATCGAAGTTAGACTATATACATCTATTAGAATATTTTTTATCTATAAAATTCAAAAAATTGGAAACAATTAAGAATTTTTTAAATTATTAAAATAAATAAAAAATATAAAGCTTTTTCTAAAATTCTAGAATTACAGAATATTAAGTAACAAAAAAAAAGAGGTTTTGTTTCTTCTAATAAGAAAGAATAATGAAATCTAAAAATGAAAATATTAGTTTTCAATATTAAATTCAATCAAAAATTTTATATTTAAAAAATTTTCAGACAATAAAAACACTAAATTTATACAATATAAATAAATGAAAAACATTTTAGAAAAATGTTAGTGTTTTAAATGATTTATGTAATTATGTATTTTTTTATCCAAGTACTTTGAAGAAGAAAATAAAGAATAAAAAATGATTTTAGAGATCATTAAGGTTTGGTAATATAATCAGTTTAATTATATTAAATATTGAGATAAGAGTGTGTTATCATATTCTAAATTTAAGTAATGTTTTTAATGTTTTAATTATATTTTAATAATGCTGCAATTAAGCGTTCAGAATAAAAATAATTATGAAATTGAAATTATAGCATAGATTACAAAATTCAATACTAGTTAAATAATGTATGTGCAAATACCATTAGCATTGATGATAATAAATACAGTCAAGTCTGCATAAGTTGACACCCTAAGGGGAAATGGAAACATGTCAAGTTATCTGATATGATTACTAAAACAAAGTTGAAAAAAACCACAAAACTACAATTAGGAAAATACATTTCATGTACTGTATAAAGTACTACTGTATCTCTCTGACAACCATCACTGGCACAAAAGATGGTTTCTACTCCAAGTACCTCAGCGATTTCCATTGCTCTTTGTTTCGGTATTGGCCCCAAAACAGGAAGATTTGATGAATGAATTTTCTTTAGTCAATGTACCAGAGCATTTTCGACGCCTTTATGGTGACTTTCTCTGGCATTTTGGAGACAGTCACGACAAAGATCCAAGAAAAAGTTTCTTAATATCCTCTTTTTTTCTTCAGAATTCTAACCTATGTTGTTCTTGGAAGGTTTTCTTGTTTTGCAAATTCAGCTTGCAAAGTTTTATTATATTCAAATTCAGATACAAGTTCATATTTTTCATTCGGTGTAAGTGTTGTTAGGTTTCGGATACTCATTTCTAACAGAAATGTGAAATGCTGAAAATAACGCATGAATGAAAAGTGTGAAAGTGCAAAATCAGATTCTGCTGCGACATTAAGCTGTGTGGTGTGAACTCATTTTTTTCAGGAGGGGAGTTGACTTATCGAATGTCTAAACCAGTACGTGACAGAAAAAGTGTCAATTTATTCAGTGGTGACGAATTAAATGGTGTCAAGTAAACCAGAGTTTTTTAACATTAATGCCTATATAAGTAAGCCGGGACTACAGAAAACTGATTACTTAACCAATGGTGTCTAGTTATACCTATGACGACTTATGCAGACTCTACTGTATTCAGTTTAATTTCAAGATTATTTCAGCTGAAATTTAATATTTAAATAGTTAACATTATTCAATAATAAGCTTAACTGTTAACAGATGAAGTAAGAGTTTAGCAGGAGGAGTTTAATGAAAGACAAATATTGTAATTAAAATACTTATTTTAACTTACCAATAACTTCAACAAGACAAGGACCTTTATACCAAGAAGTTAACAATGAATTTTGAGCAGATTCTGTCAAATTTTCTCCTGTTAAACCACTGCATGGCACAAAAGTGACATCGCTTTCCCTAAAGCCTGCTTGTTTAAGAAATACTCCAAGTTTGCAGACTATTTCATTATACCTATCTTTAGACCAGTCCACATTATCTAATTTATTTACTGCAATAGCTAACTGTGAAACACCTAAAAAGATTTTCAGTCATTATAAAGATTATCATTAATTTTTTAAAACAATTTTAAGGTAATTGGGTAAAAACTTTTGATGTAGAAGTAATCATTATGTTATTCCTTTTCTCTTTATTGTTTACCTAAAGATCTTACTAGCATAGTATGCTCCCTTGTTTGACCACCTGCATCAAATCCGGTTTCAAATTCTCCTCGAGTCGCATCAACAACCAAAACTGCAACATCTGCTTGAGATGCACCTATTCATTTTTAATAAATTTATAAAATATTTCAATTAATAATTTATTATTTTAAATATTCATTATACTAAATATTTTTAAAATTTTGTATGTTAAAAAGCCTAATTAATTTAATTAATACAAAAAATTAAGTTTGAAATCATTATTAATAAGTGTAAAAACTGAACTTGTATCATTATTTGTGTAACTAAAATTAAAAATAAATTTTCCAATTTAAAATTTACCATGATTATTGAAAAAATACCCCCACCATCTAGTACTATGACTGTAATAATTATTTTGGATATATTTTTTTAAAGAGTTGATTCAACAAATACAAATAACAATTTGTTAATTCTGTTAATATGTGAAGAAAAATCTTAATGGGTTAAGTATATATATAAATTAGCATTCTAGATGGAAATAAACATATTTCTAAATGATGTGTAAAGGTAAATATATATAAAATATAGGTCACCTTATAATATTTATTAATTAATTATTTTATGTTTAGAAGAATTTTAAATTAGAAAAATTCATTATAAATAACTTGTATTACAAATAACAATAATTAAATTTAATAATATATATATATATATNGGATAGGTTAATATATTTTTTGTACATAATTGGTTATCCGAAAAATAAGTTATCCGAACAATTCCAGTCCCCCAATTGATTCGGATAAACGACGCTCTATAATATTTGTATTCAGTATAGTTGTTATATCTATGTACTTACATTAATTATTGACAAATGATAAGTACTGTCCATATATAATGTTTGTTGTTATTGCTTCTGAAACATTTGTTTATTCTTTTTTAGAAAGCCATTATGGAATCTGAAACAGAATGGTCACTTAACAACAAATTAATTGATCTTTACAAGAAAGATCTTCTTCATTCGGTAAGTTTAATGTTTAAGTTAATCTGCAAATATAATTATAATTCCCGTGTCTACCCAAAGAAAGAAAAAAAGACCTAAATTGCCTTTATTGTTGGAATCGCTGACAATATATATATATATATATTAAATAATTTTATAATCATTGGACAATATTATACAGCAATATCTACATATTTATTTTCTTAACATGATTAAAATTAATGAAATTATATACCTTAATTACAGAAACAAAATTTGTTGTATTAATTAAATTGCTACATTTGCCTAACTTAATGATTAGAAGAATTTGGTTTGGAGTTATAAAGTTATTTATAATACTAATTGCATCTGGAGCAAGCATGTTTGATTTTACAAAATTCACTCTCCGCAAATATATTGCATGGAATTAAGCCATAAAAATTATCTAGTATAATTTTCAAGATATGTATAGATAAAAATTAATTATATAAAACTGTTAAATTAATGAATAACAAAATTATAATTTCAGTAAAATAATAGAAATATTTATTTTCAGAAAGCAAAAACAATTCTTCATTAAATATCTCTTATTTGATGCAATGAACAGGTTTGTGACAAGTTAACAAAATTGCCTTAAGATAACAATTTACATTTACCAAAACTACCTTGAACACAGATAATAAATTATTTTCTAAAATAATTACATTTTATTTTTGAAATTTTTTATATCACAATGCGATTTCAAGCATTTACAAATATTCAATTAGGTTTTTTTAAAATTCTATTAATAACTACATTCTTCATTACTTAACAGGAAAGAAATGTGCAAAAATTAAAGTATTTACCTAACTACATTCAAAAAATTACCTGTAATCATGTTTGGAATAAAATCTTTATGACCTGGAGCATCTAATAATGTAATAACATGATGTGTTGTTTCAAATCGTGATTGAGCTACATCCATTGTAATTCCACGTGTCCTACAAATAAATAAAAATACTAAGTGGAAGTTTGATGGTGATATGCAATTATATTATTTCATATAACAATTACATGAAATTAAGAAACTGTTCATAAATGAATATATTTAATAATGTAAATCAATATTTACAGTTTATTTAAATTTTTTACAGCAAATAATTTTTCTGAATAAATATAAATTTTTTTTCATCACATCATCAAACCATGCTTTTGTAGAAGATAAACACATTTATTCATAAAATACATTGTACTAGTACATATAAACCACAAATTTGTCATGAGACTAATAAATTGTAGTAAAAACATTTTTTAATTTGAAATTTAAAAAAATTAAACCAGGATATACAGGATTAACAATTATGGTATTCCATTTTGTTTTTATATAAATCCAAATTTAATCTGCACAGATCTGACAGCAAATTCTATATCAGATGTACAGAAGATGAGGCTGTAAAGTTTCTGATGAGTCAAATGGTGTAAGAATGCATATCCAATAAAGGTGTCAGCAGCCTATATTTATAAATGGGTCTGTGAATGCAAAGCATTACAAAAAAATCTTATCTACCAAGCCACCTCCAACAATCAAGGAACAAAATCTAAACTGAAATCATCATTGCACCAAGATGGTAAGTATAATATGTTTTTTCTTTATCATTTTTTTTAGCACTATCAGCACTAAACTGATGTGGAAATTGTTGTTTAGGTAAAAAAAGTTTCTATAAGATATCCAGATCAAATGCCTAAACTGACTAAATAACAGTTCTGATCAACATTAAGTTATTGAGAACTGCTGGCATATCACGGACACAAAAATTTCAGAGAAGATGCCTGAAAATAAATATCAAGTGCAGAAATGAATATAAGTTAGTATCACAAGCTTGGTATAGAATACTTAAAGAAACTCATCCATTCTACACCAGTGCTACAAAATTGTTGTTATGAAGTATTACAATCCTACTAAATGAAAAATAACTGTTTGCTGTTTTCCATTACTTGTGTTATTTACTGCAACGACGTGTTGTTCACAGCATAAATAATGTTCATTAGCAGTATTGATGAAGCTGTGGTATGAAACAAAACTTAAGTTCAATTTACTATTATATCTAATAAATTGCATTTTTGGTTTTCTCTCTGTATTTTAACAGCATATGCTATCATTACAAAATTGCAATCACAGTTCAAATTTGCTACTTTACACATTTATTAAATGCTTTTTATTATATATATTATAGATCAGTGGTCTCCAAAGTGGGGTATGCAAAGTGATACTTGGGGTATGTCAATTTTCCCTTCAAAATACTGTGTGTGTGTGTCCTGAAAGAAATGGGCTCACAATCACTTGCAATCATACACGGAAAAAATTCAAATTGCAGGTAGCAGGAAATTTACCAGAAATTATGTATTTATAGTGGAAATTTAGTAAATTTTATTATATTATAGGGGGTACAACTTATAATTATTTTTGTCTTAGGGGTATGAGATCAAAAAAGTTTGGAGATCATTGTCATAGATGATGCACTTTCTATAACTGTTACTGTATAAAGCTAATGTATATAAAGAATTTGTAGCATATTGATTTTAATGTTTGATCAGTTGTGTCTACAACGTAATACAAGAGACAAATCCTCAATATAAATCAACATTTGTATATAAAATCTAGACACCAACCAATGCCAAATTCTATCGGGCTAGACATGGCTATACTACTGAATAAATTATGCAACCAATTTGACACTAGAGGGAGGCGTTAGGTGTCATTTCTTAATAACTTTAGTAATATAGCCATGTCTAGTCCAATAGAATTTGGCATTGGTTGGTGTATAGCTTTATAGTATATTGGGTTTAGCAATATTTTTTTGTTTATGTACATATACATACACACACGCCTTGCTGGGGATTGCAATGGCCAGTTGAGTGCCTTGGGAGGTGTTTACAGGACATGGCTGCATCCCAACTGGTGTTGTAATAATCATTGATGGTTATAACATAAGCTTATATATACAGGAAGGGGAGATCAGACTGGAGGTCCAGGTAGTGTAACTGGCAATGCATCTGCATGGTAATGTATCTGCATGGGTTCAAGTCCTGCTCAGGGCTGATTTTTTCTTCCAATAGTTCTAAATTATTTGAAATTTAATAATTATAATTTTTAGTTAATTAAGTTACTAAGAGATGGCACCCAACACCTCCCTCTAGTACAAAATTGGTTGCATAATTTATTTAGTAATATAGCCATGTCTAGCCCGATAGAATTTGGCATTGGTTGGTGTCTAGCTTTATAGTATATCAGGTTTAGCAATGTCTTTTGTTTGTATATAAAATCAATAAAGTATAACATGAACTTTTAAAAAACCTCAGTTGGTTATTATGTATATATCTAAAATTTAGGTAATTGTTAAAATCCAAAACTTCTTTACCAACTGTTTATTCGAGATAAAACTATTTTAAAAGGGGCATAAAAAAATAACAAAATAAAAACTAATTTACTTCTCTTCGTTTTGTCTTATTGTGATAAATGAATGCATTTTGATTCAATAATCCACATTGTATCACATATTTCATCTTTTTGACAGTCAAGATCTTTAACCTTCCAACAATTTCTTATTTTCTATCATCATCATCTGTAGTTGGTGTTCACAAAAGATGAGAAATTGTCAGAATGGTAAAGATCTTGATAGTTTTATTTCAGATAAACAGTTGGTAAAGAAGTTTTGGATTTTAACAATTAACTAACTTTTAGATATTTGAATACAAGTTAGAGGGCAACTTATATACAAATGTTGATTTTACTAAAAGGTAATACACAAATCCTAAATACTGAGATACTTAAAAATTAATTATTTTGAAAAATATTATTTATGAAAGTTATATAGTTATAAACTAAATATTTTTCTATTTTTTTTAAATTAATAATACTAGCAGGCCATATAGAAAAATTTAATGAAGAACATTAAAAATAAATAAATAATCATTCAATTCAATTCAATTACTAAACATATAACAACAACTAAAAATTTAATCATTTTTAATTTCAGTTTATTGATTGAATGGATATTTACTTTACTTATTTTGTGTTTTCTTCATAAAAGTTTTTCTGTATGGCCTGCTAATGTTATTAATAAAATAAACAACAGCTTCCACTGTATATAGCATAAGCTAATAACGTAGACTAAAAATATGAACAAAGTATGACACCGATATCCAAGATTTTTATCATTAAAAAAAGAAATAACTTACCTTTCTTCATTGGTTTCATCTAAAACCCAGGCATAAACAAATGAAGCTTTGCCCAATTTCTTTGATTCTTGTTCATACTTATGAATTGTTTTCTTTCCAACAAAATTTAATCTGAAACAAAGAAACATATTTACTAAATGTATTCAATATATTTTATATAATTTAAATACATTTATAAGTTTAGTATCTAACAGAATGTCGAAAATAAAAAAACAAATCTGATTTTTAAGAATTTTGTAACACCACTGCTATGTTAATCAAAAAGCTGTCCGTTTGTTTAATGCATCATGCTAACTATATTTATTTTAAACAGTCAAACTTTAAATTTCTTTCAAAAAGTAACATTGTACGAGTTATTTTCCATTTTTCATTCTTCACTATTCAAATTTTAAACTAACTGTTGATGAATAAGTCAAAACTTAAATAATCTACATATTATGCAGTATATATAAAATCTCTCACTATCTGTAGTTGAATATGTAAAGATATAAAATGATTTTTTGATGTTTCTGATGATAGTAACAGCAGGTTTAGGAAAGAGTAAATAATGCTTGAAAAATGAAGATTCATTTGCATTGTATATTTTAGCATTATTCTCTCCATCATCATCTCCATTATTCAGCTTGATTCATTTCCATTTTATTATCAGGCATATTCCAATGAATATACCAGTGGGAATTTATAGGTCTGAAATTTAAAAACTGCAGACCTATAAATTCCCACCAACTGTGTATCTTCCTTAATTTCAAGAACAGAGTTAGATGGATGAAAATCAAGACCAGATATGGAAATCTCAGAGGCAGGATGCTCCAATTAACTAATACAAACTTCCAACTGAAAATGGAAGTCACATAATTTCAATTTTAAAATTCTCAAGAATGGTCTTAGATATATGACTGGCATGACTCTATTGTTATCAGAAAAAGTATTACATACAGAGGCAAGACACTACTGAAATTGAGGGTATATATATTAAATTAAATAAATTTAAAATATGATTGTCACAATGCCTGGTTGCAATTTTTAATCAATGTCACAATAATTTTCACAATGGCTCAAAAAATTATCATATTTTATCTTCACAAATATACTTATTACATTATTATTGCAACATTAATATTGTTAAAACTTTGTTGTTTTTGCTTATTTTAACTATAACAAATTTGATTTTAATTAACTAACATTTAAATAAATTTATATCCACCAAATTTCATAATATTTCAAATTCTTCTATTGTTCATTCTAAAATGTTAAAATGTATTTGTAAACTGTGCTTTATTTTTATTATATATCTTTAAACATTGTTAAATTAGAAATTTTTGTCAATTTTAATTTAATCAAAACAGTTTCTTATTTTGTTTTATAAAGTATTTTATACTTTGACATGCATAATTTTCTTAAAAAATAAAACCTCAAAAAATAGTAATAATAAAATCAGTCAAACTCTTTAATTTGAATACTCTGTTGATTGATTTTATTATGTAAAAAATAGTTTTGAGAAAACTCACAATATATGAAAAAAGCAGTTTGAATTTGTAAAATTAATTAATAGTTACTGATAATACCTGTACAATAAATGTCCCATAAGAGTACTTTTTCCCGCATCCACATGACCGATAACTACCATGTTGATTAACGATTTTTCACCACCTCGTTCTTTTTGATATTCGAGTAATATATCTTTTTCATTTTTCTTCGACCTACAAAATCAATCTTATTAATTCTGATTTAATATCATTGTATTTATTTATTTATTAATATGACAAATAATGTACAGTACATAACCTTTATTACAAGTAATTTATGAAACTTTTACAAAATGAAGATTTACTTAACAAGAACAAATAATACTCTTACTGAAATATAATTTTGTGCAACACACTTAGGCTTTTGGGTGGGTATCACTTCATTTGTCGTAGCTGAGGTTTCTGTAATGACATCTAATTTTTCCTTCTCCAGCAATATGCTATCCTCTTCACAGATTTTAGCTGTTTGTATAGAGGTGGAAACATGGTTTTTCTCATTTTCATCTTTAGGAGTATTCATTCTATACATTAAAATAAGTACTACTGTTTAAGAATAGTTATATATAATCAATTGAAATTAAATGTTTAATGTAATAACTAATATTTTTAAATTTATTGTTATAGATCACTCACTATTGAACTTAATAATATATTGCTATTATATCTATCATAATAATACAGTATAATTTAAATCTATATATATATTTTTTAATAAAAGTAAATTATTTTAAAAATCTTTCAGTTTTAGGTAATAATTTTATGTTTGTTTATATTATAATACAAGACAAATTTACATGTAGACAGAGTGTTACAGCACATCCATGTTATTAAAATTTTGATATTGGAAGTTAGATACAATTACAGAAAGAAGTATGCAGATGTCAGATCAAAAGTTACATAAAGCAGCAGCCAAATAAATTTCTTCATAATAGTAACATTTTCAAACTTTTCTAATATATTTTTCTAATATAAAGGAACTGAGGATAAACTGCAGTTTAAAAATTAAATATATAATTAATTTTATTTGGTTTCTATACTATAAAAATTTTATGAATTGTGATTAGTGATTTGTTTAAATTAGCAATACTTTTTCCAAAAACAACAGTGTAAAACTTATTAAGAAGACATAACTTTTCAAGGTTATATTTTGATTATGTCTTCTTAATAAGTTTAATTAAGGTACAGTTTTATCAATACTCAAGTAATTTTATAATCATTGAATTTGAAAATTGCTGCTCACATTAAGCCTAGTACAATATCTCATTGTCTGCAGAAAATCATTGACACTGTGTTAAAAAAAAAAAAAAAAAGCAAAACATCCTTTATAATTATAGTTTTTGTAATTATGATTATAAAAATAAAGAGGAAAAAGAGATAAAGAGAAACAATGCAAAAAGGCTACAAAAAAGAATATAATAAATATTTTAAATAAGATAAAGGATATAAAAAAAATAGGTTACAAGATTCAAGTGAAATGTGTTTGCTTAAAATAAAAAAAATAAGTGATAAAGATTAATATGAAACACAAAAGGTAAGAATACATCAACCGCTGTTGTGGATATAATAAATGGTAACAAAATTATTGTATAAATATTATTTATGCAATGATTTTATAATTTTGATTAGAAATTAGTTAAAATAATGACTGAAAGGAAAAAATAAAAATTTGTTTCTGTATCAATTCTACAAAAGAATGTTTAGTTATTTATAATAATAATAATGTGCTGTACAATTAATTAACAATAATTATTATTATATATATATATATATATATATATNAAAAAAAATTATGAGATTGTATTTAATGTAAGTAAATATTTAAACAATTTCCAATGTATTCATATTTCTTACAAATTTTAAATTTTGTACATATTCTTTCCAATTAATTATTGCAAAATAGATAAATAAGGTAATGATATTCCATTGATATCAATTGTTATCTTAAAAAATTTTTGCAATATTTATCACAACTGACAGGTTAATTATCTTGGATGTTCAATTAATTAGGTCAAACAAATCAGAATGAGATTAAATAAGTTTGTTCATTGTTTAAAAATTTTATCTCCTAAAGGAAAAATATTTATTCTTTATGAAATAGATCACTTCTAAATAAAAAAATGATAATGATAAAAAACTTCTAAATAAGTGTAATAAATAAGTTTATAAAATTTTGTTTAAAAACAAATATTTTTCAAGATTTCCTGATATATATTTAAGACATTTGAATCCTAATTATGATAAAACTAAATTACTATACCATAATAATTTTCAGGACAATTATAATAACACATTATTTTATATTAAATAGTATTGATTTACGGATATTTTATATTATGGTAGTTCTTGATTTTTAAAAAAATTATAATTTTATTTTTAAAATAATTCATTTCTATTTAGTAAATCAAAATGCAAATTAATATATATACATCAAATAAACAACAATCTCCAATTAACCAGTAACCGGCGTGAAATTCTTTAAAAATCGGCAAACGTTTTCAATTCCCCTCCTGGGATCTTCTTCAGGTTTATTTTTATACCTTCCATTATAACTGGATCCTTTAATTCAAATGTTTTAAAAAATTTGAAACGTGCCATTTTCCAAAAAAAATTTCGAAAGTGGAAGGCATTCACGTGCTATTTCAAATATAATTTTTTACCAATGGGGATTCATTGTGTGCAATACCTCATATAAATTTATCTTATAAAATATATTATGATTTATCAGAATTTTTTTTGGAAAATGGCATGTTTCAAATTTTTAAAAACATTAGAATTAAAGAATCCATATATAATGGAAGGTATAAAAATAAGCCTGAAGAAGATCCCAGGAGGGGAATTGAAAACGTTCGCCGATTTTTAAAGAATTTCACGCTGGTTACTGATTAATTGTAGATCATTGTTTATTTGAAGTATATACAACCAGGTGTGGTGAGAAAGTACAATAAATATACAATAAAATCTACAAGAAATTAAATTTTAAAAAATTTTTCCTGGTTTTCTATGGACATTAAGAATAAAACTTTTAATCATTATAGGTTGACCAGTCACAACAGAGCAGTCAATGACGAGTGAGAAACCCAATATATCTGGATCATACTACCAATGAAAATTTCTGTGGATTTAATCCAGATTTGAATCTGGATCACTCAAAGCATACACTTCAGCTCTCTGAATCATATGACCATCCCAAATAATGGATTCAAATCCAACAAACCAAAAAAATAAATAAATGAACTTGTATATGACATTAATTCATCAAGAATTAACTAGGTCAAATGATGTTCAGTAAATTATCATTAACAAAAAGTTGAGTTTTTAATAATAAAAATCAAGGTAACTACTTCATGACAATTGCAGATGACCTTGAAAAATATGAAACAATGGACTGATGATGTAATATTTTAATTATTATTAAAATATTATGTGAGACTCAGCCATGTTTACTAACTTACAGCCTGACCTAAATTGTTAACAATAGTATTTTATTGATTAAGTATCAAATTTCACACCTAGGAGTTAATCACTCAGCAATTTCTCAGTGGTGAAAGGATGCTTTCACATAACCTTCCGACCTATTATTGCAAAGTTGTCAAATAAATATAGCTACAAACTTATTTTCATCACAGTCGTCACCATTCTTTCTATGAGTTACCGTCTTCACCCGATCCTTAGAAAGTTTTAGTTTTCAACTCATCGCTCAGTGCATATTCTTGGATTTACCTACAAACCATCGACTTACAAACATCTTAAGTGCCAACCCCTTGGATTATTTCATCAGAAATCGAACAAACTAAGTGCTTCTTATTGGGAATTATTACCGATGTCGCCAATTCGGAACTGCTGAACCTCACAAAGACTTACCCAACCTCAAGGTAATTATCACCACACAGCAATTATAAACTATCTCTCTCATTTGCGTATTATACCATCGAAAAACTTAATTAACCTTAAATGTAAAAGATATATAGTCTATCGGGACCCATTAAACTTTTGTTACGTTAACCAAGTTTCTACATGAGTCACTTCTGGTGCGCTGTCTCTCACTCCATCCACCCGAACGACCGCATCCGCGACCGCTCGCGTAACAACCATAACCCTCTCATCCTGACAGAGGTTACACTGGTATCAGTCCTGACAAAAACTAAGACCTGCTGGTCACAATTACATCATTATGTAATTGTGACCAGCAGGTCTTAGTCTGTTATGTAGTTTAAGTAATTATTAACAAATAATTGAATTAATTTTTACAATATATTTGATGACTTCTACAAACTGAAGATTTGTTTAAAAAAGAATAATTTATACAATTTCTAAAGTCAAAAATTAATTATTTTAATTATATACAGTCAAACCTTGGTTTTTGAACTTAATTTGTTCCTAAAAGTTGTTCAAAAACCGATTTGTACTCAAACTGAAATAAATTTTCCCATAAGAAACAATATAAAATGGATTAATCTGTTCCCAACTATCAAAACAAAGCCTTTTTTTACCTTTCCGTTTTAGCTGTATTTCATGCATAAAAATGCCTACAAATGCAATATAACATTATGTATCCATTATATTGTGAGATCAGTCAGGACGTAGATCTTAGTCTATGACACTTACGGCGCGCGATCGTGTGATCGGCTCTCTAACTTTTTATAGGAGGGCGATAATCGCTATATGATCCAAACGGCGACGTTCAGATGCTCGTCAGGATTCCTTGACACCAGTTAATCACACTTATTATATGCGGATTAACACGCGTTTGCGATCTGATTCGGAATCAATTTAAGAGACATTTAAGTAAATTTAACAAGAGTAAATTTAATAATTCAAAAACAAATGAATACAAATAATCGATGAACGACAATTAAGCGACAAGATATAGGCAAGACTTATTCTATGCTAATGCGCGATCGAGAGAGAGAGCTCACAAAATTTGTTATAAACATACAACCTGATTCAGTTGACGTTCGTCTTCTTCTCTGTCTGTAAGGGACACCTTGTAGATAGAGTTCATTTACTTCTTCGTACGGGAGATCAATACGTGCACAAATATAAAAGTATCTTCACTAAGTTCAGACTCGGGACTTAGTCTATGGGACTCGTTTAAGGGCGTTGGTCATCAAGAGGAAAAACGTATGGAGTTTAGATGCTTCGGATCTGTCGAAGAACTCCTTGAATTTAGACTAATTTCCCCTTATATCTCCTGAATTTCGACCAATCATCGGCCAGTAACTCTTTCGTGAGAACGGACGAAAGGGGGATGAATGAGGGGTAACCATTTCCCATCTGAGTGAGATTTTTAACCAGATAAGGGAAAGTCAGAGGATGTTCTCTTCTGTGAAAGGAAGTAACATCTGTTATCTGGTTTTTTTTCATGTCCAAAACACTAGTTTTTCACAAAAATGAAGTAATATTTTGTGTCGATATTTTACCATTATTAATAAAAATTCATAAATTAGACCCAGGGCCTTTCGGGTCTCACAATATATATATAAAGCAAAATGTTCCATTACTGCCAACCAAAACTGAAACCATCACTACAAAAAAGTGCTATAAATAGAGATGCAATATATTAATATTAAATATAATATTAATACATTTTTGTTATTTAATTTGAGTTAAGCACTTTTAAAACACAGATTTGTGGATGTCTTTCATATTGAATGTCAATTAACATGGTTTTTATTAATTAATTTGATTTAAATTCAATTGCAATGCATACCAAAAATGGTAGTAGTATCTTACCCACATGTTCATTGAAATATAATTTGAATAACAATATCATCAATGGTTCGTGCCCTGCAAGACAATCTTGGTGCCACTAACTTCTGAATCGGTGGTCCTGTCGTTGATTAGTCGGGTTGTCAACTCTTTAAAACAGGAAGTATAGGGAATTGACCATATGTGTGTCTCTAATCTGTGGCCAACTCTTGTCAAGTAGGTTATTCAGCAACTGGAGCAAATATGGCATTCAACATTTTGTTTGTAAACGAAATTATTCAAAACTCGATGTCTGACTGTATATAACTATATAATTTAAACTAACTGTGCGCGCACACAAAATTCTACTTTATTCATAAAAATGTAATAATTAAAGAATTTAATTATATGAATTTACTATTTGTTTGTGCAGAGGGAGTACTAGAAAAGAAAAATGATGATGAATGACAAAGTAAAAGAAACTTGCTTTTTAAAAAATAAAGGTGTTCAGGACTCAAAGAATCTTAAGTTTTATTATTTACTTTTTGTCCTATTTTATAATTAATTAATATTCTTAATAGCTATTAAGTTTGAATTTGCTATTATTTAAAAGGACTTATCAGAACAGTTTTTTAGTTGGAAAGTTCACTATGAGATTTATTAAACCAATGTGTACATTTCAGGTCTATTACTATTCTTCATCAGTTGGCTTTTTCTCATGTATTTCTGTCTTTTCCAAATGTTATTTGGCATTCAATTTTAATTCTCCATCAGTATTGCATTATTTATCCACTACAAACATTAATAAAAGACTATTGTGTATTTCAAAGAGAAATAAAATATTTGAAATGTTTTCAAATAGAAGCAAATGGAACAAATATTTAAATTTAGATGATAAAGCTATTGAAAGAGTTACCTTAACCACAAGATTAAGTAATTTATATAACCCATAATCCTTAAAATGATAGTAAAATTATCTCAAAATCACAATGAGACTTATGTCATCAAATGCCTTTCTTCTGAATACAAACACTATAATTCAAGTATCATTTTTCTATTTTTCAATTTCTTAAGAATCCTAAAAGCAGCAATTTCTGAATGCAATAAGCAAAGTCTACTGTACTTTTTAAGTACTGTTTGCATTCAGAATTTGGTTTTTATCAATACAGTGGATGATCGGTTAATGAACAAATCGGATAACGAACACTTTCGTGAAAGATTTTTATGATCGGACAACGAACACATGATCGGATAACAAACACTTTACTGAACAAACATAAAAAGAAGCGACGAAAATAGCAAATACAGATTGATTTTCCTTTGTCTTCAGGTAATTTTTTGGAGCACAGGAGACATCAATATCAATGCTCAACCCGATATATACTAAACAGATAGTATTCCTCTGAACTTTGAAACTTTCCCTTGAAATTCCAGCCTTTTATTTTTCTGACAAAAACAATTATTTTATGTATTTGCAAGACTGTTGGGCGGGCACTCGTTAAGTTTTGCATCTGTTTTTATTTTCGAAAGGTGAGAGTATAACAGCAAAGGTAGAGAGTGAGCAGATGTCTGATGTTGCTGGGCAGTATGGCTCGAACAGGTCTACAGCAGGCCACAGTTCAATCTTATCTAAGAAAGATACAGTATAATCGAGAAGACTCATGCGGCTTAAGGAGTAACAAATATCACATTTGAGAAATAAAGAGCATCGAAGAGCTCGTAATGAAACCCGAAACGGATTTGACAACAGAATAACGCCAAGAAACTCGGTGAGATATGTTTTCTTCTGAAAAAGAGGATTAATGCCGATATTTGCTATTAAAGATCTTTTGAAGTGGGAGGATGTCAGAACAATGGTGTTAGAATGGCATCTAAACCAGGTTGAGGCTTGGGGATTTCTACAATTACAATGCTATTAATTACTTCTGAAAAATCCTGAAGAAGAGAGAAATGCAATCGACATTAGACAGATTCTTTAACCCTTTCAAATGGAAAAAACATGACTAATAAAAATGCAAGACTGTGTATGTATGTATTTTTATTATTACATAAGTACATCATATACATATTGATAATANTAACATATGCAAATCAATTTCTGGCCTACTGTATATTCATAAAACATCTGATGTTATTTGGAGCATAGAAATTAGGATGTTGCTTATATTGTATATTTAATGTTTAAACACTTTCAAAAGCACTACTAATGACTTTTTAATATACTTTTAATGTTAATTGTTAACTTACATTTACCTTAACCTATATTCTAAAGCCCTTTTTAAACTACTCATGCTGAATTTTTATGTTAATGTAAATTATTTTGTACTCTAAATAAAACAGTGATTTAAAATTCTTACTTGGAAATAACACAGCTTGAAGAGCAAGTTCTGAGTTGTAATTGCTATTAACTGCAGCAGTTCTTAATGTCGATTCAGGACTCTGATTTTTTGTGAACTTTTTAAAAGTACTGCTGATGGTGAGAACGGCGAAAAGAAGGACAAATACAAAGTTTTTAGCTTTGTTAATAGTCGAATTTATATTTTTTATGTATTAAATGTAAATAACGCCGGCCATGGATTTTATTATTTTTAATTATCAGTTATGTTCATCACTCTTAACCAGTGCTTTAAATATAAAACATTAATAGTTTTAATCATTATTTGCTTGCACGACAACAGTTTAAATTGTTAATTATAGTTAAAGACTGTAGCAGACAAACAATACCTGATAAATTACATATTAATAAAGCTTCAAATTATACAGTTGTCCTTTTAAATGTCAGTAAAAATTTTGCTTTTATTCATTCTAACTGTAATCTTAATGTTACTTAATCTGACGACATCAGGACTAGTTAATAGAAATTTTTGGTTATTACATTAAGCACTACTGTATTTAAAATATTAAAATTTTAATTTAATGAATTATATCTTAATTGACTTTAATTTATACTATTTTGAATTATCATATTAATCATCAAAATAACTGAATAATACTTACTGTACAAATTGATTACTAACTTCCTTTTTAGGAGTTTCTTCAATTTTAGTAATTACTTGATTATCTACTTCTAATAATTTTTTCTCTTCATCTTTATTACCTAGAAAAAATTTTTGCAAAATTCAAAATAAACTGCAGCAATGCAAACCAATTTAATCTGTTTTTGTAATTTAAATTTTAAAGAAATTTTGCATTTCATCAACAGCATTAAATTGTAAGAATCGAATATTTTGTACTACTGGAAGAATTAATACTTTTTAATAAATATTTGTCAAAGAATTATTATGTTTAATGTTCAAACATTTCTAATTGGTTTTTATTTTGATTTCTACATTTGAAAAACATTTTAAAATGACTTTAATATTTTGAATTATGTGGTTCTAAACTTAAAAATATCTCAAAGCTGTAAATATTTTACACCTCCCCTAAAAAACTTTAAATCCATTAACAAAATAAAGATTTTTTTCTTCCTATAAAAACATGAATTATGACCCAAATTTATAAGGAAAATTAATATCTGATGATCTTAATTGATAAAATAACTCAACATTATTATTTCATAAAAGTTTATAAATATAATTAAACTAGCATAATATTGGTTTGATCAAAGAATTTGCCATGTTTCCTTAAAAAAAAAGTTTTTATGTTTGAAACAATTTTGTCCAATAATACAATCATTATTATTTTGTATAGCTTTCAGTTCATCTTTCAGAAAACTTTATAATTTTCTGCACAAAATCTCAACCAGTTTTTCTGCAAAGAACATTCCAAGTGGATTTTCATAGCCTCTAAAATCTCAAATTTTTTCCATTTAATTATTCTGAAGCAACTGGAACAATACAGTGGAAAGTGTAGAACAAGAAAGTGAAGCAAGAAATCCCCAGCCAAACTCAAATAACTTCTGTCTAATAATTAAAGATACATATGGTCTGGCATGGTCATAAGCTGGTTTTTTTCTTGTCAGTGCTGGCTACTTTTAGATCATTCAATTGTTGAGCAATACTTCTCTGTAGTGATGATTGCTGACCAACACATATATCACTCTCTCCCAACAGGGTTGTTAATTATTACAGGGTGCCAACATTTATTAATTAAAAAACAAAACAAATTTGTGGTGAAATAAGAAATAAATGAACATTAAATTTATTGATTCAAATATTAATTAGATTGTTTAATATCAGAAAACTAAGAAATTCATAACTTGTGCAATATTCTTTGAGTAGTTATTGTTAAACAATTTTTTAAATGAATGAATGTAAAAAAGAAAAAAAATGCGTGCTTTAAATATTTTTTGTTATTTTAATTCCAAAATAAAATATCTAAAATAATATTTAAGTAAATTAAATTCTAAATTGTTTATCAAAATTATTAAATTAATTTTTAAAAATTCCTTTATATAACCCTAGAAAATGAAAAAATATCCAAATAGCTTACTTTGTCTATCTCGGTTTCTTTGTCTTGGAATTCGCTGTGGTTTAGGAGGTTCATTTGCTTTAAAAAAATATATAAAGATATTTTAAAATTTCACTTAAATTTATAATGTTTTACATATTCAGATANATATATATATATATATATTATAATATATTATAACAATATTTCTAACATATGCAAATCAATTTCTGGCCTACTGTATATTCATAAAACATCTGATGTTATTTGGAGCATAGAAATTAGGATGTTGCTTATATTGTATATTTAATGTTTAAACACTTTCAAAAGCACTACTAATGACTTTTTAATATACTTTTAATGTTAATTGTTAACTTACATTTACCTTAACCTATATTCTAAAGCCCTTTTTAAACTACTCATGCTGAATTTTTATGTTAATGTAAATTATTTTGTACTCTAAATAAAACAGTGATTTAAAATTCTTACTTGGAAATAACACAGCTTGAAGAGCAAGTTCTGAGTTGTAATTGCTATTAACTGCAGCAGTTCTTAATGTCGATTCAGGAATAGTTTCTCCAACAACATTTTGCATAGCTTCCACACAAGCATTAAGCTTCACTGTAATATTAAGTTATTTTACCTTAATATTAAAACTTTTACAAGGAAAAATAGCCAACACTGTTAAATAAAAAATAAATTCTTTCTTCATAAGCTAAATAAAAAACATTGATGGCAATCTGAAATCTGCAATCATCTGGTGAAACAATTGGTCAAGAAAATAATAACTAAACAGTAACTAAAATTCTCAATACAGTGGTGCCTCATATAACGGACGCTGTGAACAACGGACTTTCTGTTTGGCCATTACATGACTCGAGCAATGGACTGGCTGCAAACAACAAACTTTCCATTCGACAGTCATGTGAGGTGAACAACATTTCTGCAAACAAGTTGCGAATGATCTTTCCACTCTTTTGCCAATGACAATCTACTATTTTTAGAATATATTAGTATTATTAGAATATATTATTAGTATATCTGAAGTACAGAGCTCCTGTGGGATTTGGCTTGCTCCCTTGTTTATTATGTACATCACCTCAGTGCTGGTATTTACATTTATTCAAGTGTTGTGTAAATCATTGCTTCTAAAAAAACAAAAAGGTGATTTCAATTGAAACAAAGCAAGAAATCATCAGGAGTGAAAGTTAATCAAGTAACTAACACCTTACTCGTTGCCAAGGGAGTTTATTAAAAACTAATGTTTTCGATCTATGGAGTAGAAATGTTAGTTTTCGATCTATGGAGTAGAAATGGAGTAGAAATGGATCTATGGAGTGAAAGTTGACAAAAACTTTGTTGTCAAATGGGGAGAGGTTCAGGAGTTTACCAATACTCATTATCCAAACAGAGCTGAGGCCAACAGGATCAATGATCTCTACAATGACACTTTTGCCCATCATTTCCAACAGGTGTTGAAGAAGAGAGAGAAACAGACCACCTAGGACATGTTTTTCAAGAAGCCAGCTGCCAAAAAACAAAGGATGGAACAAGAGGAGTTGACCCTGCAAACTTCAGTAGCCTCTCCTGAATCTGACTCCAATTAAAAAGCAATAAAAAGAGACCTGCTGCAATGTGTAAAAAGTCTGTATCTGTATGAATGTGTGAAGAAAGTGTTTGTCCACCTCCTCCTCACATCTGACCACCTGGCATAATTGGTTACTGCTCCATTTTCATTTTTTTTTATGGTACAGTACGGTTATTTTATGCTGCAGAACGAATTATGTTTTAACATGTATTTCTATGGGAAAATGCATTTCATATAACAGACTTTTCACTTAACGGATGTGCACTTGGAACGGACTAAGTACATTATACGAGGCACCACTGTATATGCCATAAAATGTAATATTTTTCTTTATAAAAAATCAATGTATATATAATGTTATCAAAACTTCTTAATGGTTTTCCTTTTGAATTTTTAAGTATAACAAAATTTTCCATTTCTGAAATGTAATTATTAGGCAAAAATTTCATGCAAATTCAAATAAGCTAACTAAACTATGTCAATGTAATGTGTATTCCCAAACAATATATTGTTCTTAATACTTCTATATCTACGAAGCAACAAATTGATACATTTAAAAAAATAAAATTATTGTATAATTATTAGTAATTCTTATATGATTGATAATTATTGAAACACTTTTTGTACAAAAAATGGATGTAAATGGTTTAATTAATATTTGTCATCATATTTAAATTAATTAACAGACAAAATGTGTTCTAGTTTTTTTTACAATAGTGTCAAGTTAAAATAAACTGATTTTTTTCTAGAGCTTGAATCACCATTCTGTTTATTAGCCCCTGTTTTGTACATTATGATGTCACTGTGATTCAAATAATAACTGCTCAATTATCAAAATCATTTGATTAATCCACCACTAACTGAGATGCTGTACTGTATGCTGTAAGTTCAAAAAAATAATTGTAACCTTACATAAATCCATTCCTGTGTGTCTTCTCTGATTTATAGCAAAGCAGATTAATTAATTAAATAAATAAATTAGATCTTTCTTCGTGGCTTTGTAGAATACACTCACATTTGAAGGGTTAAGATGTAAATGATGGTAAGCATCATGAGTAAAGTTTAGAGAAAATGCAAAAATTAAGCATTTTACAAAGTTTTCTCCTTTGTTTTCTTTAATCAGAATAAAATGTACATTATAGTTAATAAGTAGATATAATATTTGAATTAGAATATATTGCTGTTTAGCTGTTAGCATGTATTATAATGTATTAATGAAAATAGTACTTACCATCTTTTATACACACTCCATTCAGTCACCTGGTTCAAAAAGTTTACTGATAGCATAAAATTTTATCTTTGTTTCTGCTGTACACTTTACATAATGAATGCAATGGCATATCATATTTTTTATCACATTTATTGGTATCAGTAAGCACAAATTCCTTTATGAACTTTAGCATTTCTAGTGGCCAACAAACCTAATATCCAACAGAATACACTTGTGTGCTACTGGACATGAGTTTATACAATTTTTATAAAATGATTAGTTTAGCAAAGGAACACATAGTTGACTGTCATTATTAGTATTAACTAGTATTGACAATTTTTCAGTTTGAATTATGTCATAGAAAGAATCAGAAAAGGCTAACTTAGTTTTGATGTTTTATCTACAGTATTTTATATTTATAGATTCATGCAGATATGACATTATAAGTTACTACCAAAATTCAAAGACTGTTTCATATTTTCTTGTTTGATTCAAAATCAATTTTAAATACTGTAAATTTTCTTTATAAAATTTTATATAAAACTGAAATATACCTTGATCACTTTGACTAATTTTTGAGTTTGGAGTACTAAAACTGTCTGTTCTAGAAATTTTCTCGGTTTCTTCTTCGTGTAATTCTTTTACATCCTCAGGATTCAAAAATGCAGACATAGAGTGAGATTTTGAATTGCGATCATACATAAATTGAGCAGCTGAAAAAATATAACAAGTTTATCAATGTTAGTTAATTCATTTAAATATAAATATAATAAATGTAATATTACTGGGTTTGTGAGATTCTATACCTAACAAAAACTGATTTATATACTTGATCCACATTTAAAAAGTTTTAGTTTAACACATTAACCTCAATGACATACCCCCTTATGTGACTGACTAAATTTTTAGTCAGTCACATATAGATGTACAAGATTTGTTCCTCAACAACCGATTACATATTATGCTTTGTGGATTACCAGTAGTACCTCACAGGGCATTGCCGTAAATGTAGTTTAATTAAAAAGATAACACAAAACAAACTTGTACTAATCTGCAAGTGACACACAATGTATAAGACTCACAGTATATGAATGTAAAAACATTCATTTAAGCCTCGAGGTATATAAATTGTACCTCAAACAAAACTTCCAAAATTAGCATAAATATTTTTTTTAAAAATCAATTCAAAGAGCAAATTCAGATTTTCTGATAGAAAAATAAAATTAAATGCCGTAATAATAAATTAAAACACAAAAGCGATAAATAAAATATTTATTGGTTGCATACCATAGACTTCCACATCTTAATATAGATGTGTGATTTAATTATAACAGTTGTGAAATTTAACATATTATAGATAATGTGAGATTGTATTCTTTATTTACAGGCTTATTTTAAATTTTTACTTCAGATTTTGTTTGAATAAAATCAGGTTGTAGTGTCTTCAGATAAAAGGCATATCAGGCATATTATGCTTTATGAGTTTCAAAAAGGATATACAGTAGAGCATTGATTATCCAAATCAATTGGGAACTGGGGTTGTTCGGAAAATCGATTTTTCGGATAACCGATTATGTGTGAATAAATATATAAACCTATCCCATGTTGAAATTCGTTCAAATCCTGGCACGTCCTGAAGTACCCTCTCATGGTCACATCAGTGCTGCCAGCTAAAACATGCACACCAACACAAAAATAATATTAAAGTAGCCCAAACATCATAGCACTAGTGGAAATTTAAATTTGCCAACTGGAAAGCTTTCATTTAATTGACGTTTCAGTTGATTGATATTCGGATAATCAATGCTCTACTGTAGTGCCATACAAACAGCAAAAAAAAATTGTAATGTATATGGAGAAGATGCTCCTAAACTTCAGACAAGCCAAATGTAGTTTAAAAAGATCCATTTGGAAAATTTTGAACTAAAGGATACAAAACATATGGGTGCCAAAAAGCTATAGCTATGAAGAAAGAAAAATTGCAGGAAAAAGTTATTAAAAATCAACAAACAACACACAAGACAGTATATACGTAGTACAATCCAAAAGTTCAGGGACTTAGCTTAAAATTCCTTACCTTAAAAAGTTTATATTGCCGATGCACAACCACCTTTAAAGTAATCACCTTGGGCAACAATACACTTTTGCCAATGTTCATTTAACTTCTGGAAGCACTGATGGAAGCCATTTTTTGAAACCTCCTGTAAGGCCTCCTGCGATGCTGTTCTCACTTCATCTGATGACACAAAACGGCGTCCCTGCAAATGCTTTTTCATTGATGGAAACAAATAAAAATCACACGGGGCTAAATCCAGTGAATAAGCGGGGTGTGGAAGCACATTAATTTGAGTTTTGGAGAGAAACTTTGTAACCATTTGGGACCGATGTGTAGGTGCATTGCCATGCAGAAGGTACCAGTCTCCACTTTTCCAGATCTGTGGCCATTTACAATGAATGGATTCCCTCAAACAACATAAAATGTCTAGATAATGCTCCTTGTTTACTGTTCTGCCTTCGGGAATAAATTCTGAATGAACAATTCCTTGAGAATCAAAAAACACCTCCATCATGACTTTTCCTTTGCTCAGTGCATGTTAAGATCTTCCGTTAAAATACACTGGCAACTAGTCTTTGATAAGTGAGTAACCGCAGCAATTTTTTCAAGGGTTTGGTGACGATCTTTGCGAACACATTGAGAGACCAACTCAACACTTTCCTCGTTCCGTGAAGTCGAAGGTTGACCAGAGCGTTCATCATCTGCGATGGATTCTTGGCCCTCTTTAAAACGCTGATGCCATTTGTACACCTTTGATTTTGCCATGGTAAAATCACCGTACACCTTTCTTAGCAATTTTAAAGTAAGTGTTTTACCTAAACACTGACAAAATTTAATGTTCTTGAAAACTCATTTTTATTACGTCGCAAAACAAAGGTAACTATCTCCAAAAGAAAACAACAGCGTTCGCAGTTTAATCACATGACATGGGCGAAACCAACCTGAACACGTAGGAAAGGTTTGATAGAATCAATTTCATATGCTGTAACTTCAAATACATGCTTTTGTTGTCATACATTACTGCAGTCCCCGAACTTTTGGATTGTACCATGTATAACCAAACACACCAAAGCAAAAGCAAGAAACAATTTGGACACAAACCAGACTGTGTTTATAACATTAATTAACCCTGCAATAGTGCAGTGGTGATTTTCGACACCCCAAATGTTTTAAAAGTTGCACTATTCATAGATTTTGCAACTAATATCCATATCCTCTTCAGCAGCTTCATGATTTTGGAGCATGCTCAGAAATTACTATGATATTGTGTGGTGTTGTGGCAACTCCTGTGAGAAAGACAACATTTCTCAGCAGAATTTGCAAATACCCCGTAGTATTACCACATTTTTTTCAAGATTTATAAATATTTATTTAGTTTTTTATTTTTAAAATTAACATAATTTGAGTACATTTATTATTTATAATATAAATCAATTTTTATTCCCATTTATTATTATAAGTTTATTTTAGTTGGTTTTATTCCCTTACAAATTCAAAATGGCTGACTTCAATAAACATACTGAGAGAATATGGAAATTGTTGTCTGAAGTTGAATTTGCAAGTGATGCAGAAGATGACAGTAATGATGAGGAAGATTTTGTTGAGGAGGATGAACATATTTTTGACTCTTATTGTTATGAGTCTGAGACTGATATTCTATTACATGAACCCAATGAAAACAATTCAAGAATGAAGGGTGGCTAGGAAAAAATCAAAAAACGTGGTGGGAGAGTAAAGTACCTATTGCATTAGTTCGTGCTCATCCTCATAATGTATTCCGGGGAGACAAGGCCTGAAAGGGACTGCCCTAAAGGCACAGTCTCCTACTGATTTCTGGTGCCTCTTCATCACTTCTGAAATATTAGATTTATTGATTGACAAGACTAACGAATTTATCAGTGATAAGAGACTAAATTTTGCTGTGACAAACAGAGCCAGATATACTGACAGTATAAAAATGAAGGCATTTCTTGGATTATTACTTTTAGCTAGCATTTATCACAGTAATAAAATGAACCTTGATGAATTGGGGAATGTTGATGGCACAGATATAGAGGTATTCAGATTGACATTGTCAATACAATGCTTTCGTTTCCTCTCACGCTGTCTAAGGTTCAATAGCAAAGTAACACAACCTGCAAAAAGAAAAGTGGATAAGCTTGCTCCAATTAGAGACTTGTTTAAAATGTTTGTTGACAACTGTGTAAAAAATTATTCCCCATCAGAGTTTGTTATAATTGATGATATGCTTGCAGCTTTCAGAAGTAAATGTCCCTTCAGACAATATATACCAAGCAAACCATCCAAATATAAAATAAAGATACAGGCATAGAAATAGATAAATAAATAAAACTCATGCCAAAATTGTATAGCTTCTTGATAACAAGCACTGAGTTCAGCGTTAACACGATTTTCTTATATCGCAAGTACTTTCGACGATATAATACTCGTCGAAAATACTTGCAATATAAGAAAATCATGTTAACGCTGAACTCAGTGCTTGTTATCAAGAAGCTAAAGATACAGGCAATGGCTGATGCAAAAACTTATGTTTGTAAAATAGAAATATATGCCAGAAAACAGCCTGATGGCCCATTCAAGGTAGATAATTTGGCCATTGGTGTGGTCTCAAGGCTTATCTCAGAGATCTCAGGATCAGGTAAAAATGTCACATTTGACAACTGGTACACTTCTTTCCTGTTATTCAAAATGCTACTCAATGTCCATAATTTGAGTTCAGTGGGCACACTTCAAAAAAAACAAGTATGAAATTCCTAAGGAATTCTTAGATACAAAGAACAGATGTAATTATGACAGTATGTTTGGTTTCACAGACAAAATTACACTGGTTTCATAAATCCCGCAGACTAAAACAAAGAAAAATGTTGTTCTCAGCAGCATGCACTATGACAGCGGTCCCCAACCTTTCTATCGCCGCGGACNGCTGCTCATCCACTATTGGTCCAGACTCTATCAATCTTGTCGCGAAACGACGTTATAGGAGGTACGTTATACGAAAGTTGCTACAATTTTTTCGCTACGTTATAGGAATTGTCGTTATAGGAACGTACGTTATAGGGGAGTCGACTGTAATTTAATGTTCCTTGGGTGGCCCAGTACCGTTTGATCCACGAACTGGTACCGGTCCGCGGCCCGGGGGTTGGGGACCACTGCACTATGACAACAAAATTGACTCAAATCCACACAGGGCAAAGAGATATGCATTCTGTCACAGGTCACGCGATCATAAGGTAAACAGTGTGTAGCGAGTGTGGTAAACATGCATGTAAAGAAGTTGCTTGTCAGTTGCATTGAGTGTCAAAGTACAATATCAGCTGATGAATCAGAGTGACAAGGATGCTTGAAAAAAGAAATTTAGATTTCTATTATTGGTTTTATAAAAAGATCTAATGTAATGAGTTTTGATAAATGTTGTTTTTTATTGTCTTAATGTATTTATGTACTAATGTACTATGTAATCATACTTAAATGTAATCAGATGTATAATGATACATGTACCTTTACCAAATAAATGAGTAAAACTATTTTTCTTACATGCTTCATTTGACAAAAATAAAAATTGGGATTTTCAAAATTCCCAGTGCACTAATGGCTAAAAAAAATCCAGTGCACTAACAGGGTTAATATTAAAATAGAACATAACATTAACTTTCATAGCTGATGACAACATTCAGATTTAATTTGATATCGCATGCTTCTTTTACCATTCTGATGATCTTGGCCATCTAAAATACCTTAAACATATTGAAATATATATGCCCTTCAAAAGAGGGATAGCAGTTAATTATAAGAAGATGGACTCTATTTCATTATCATGGCAAGCACTATATGAGCTCAAGTAAATCTCCCTATTAATATCTTTAATATTTTAATAATTTGTTTTATATTGTAATCTATTTATTTATATCTCCTTTGTGTTACTTCCACACTGCACATGCACAAATTTCTTTGATATGACAGTTTGAATTTTTAATTTAATTTTACATTCTTGAAACCGTGTCAGTGATTATTTTTGTCGTTTTGAACACGTGTACAAAACAGGTATATGTATCAACTAAAAATTGAATAAATTTAAAATGAAGATTGCCTAGTGTTCATGTATTTACAATATATGGTGTTCAAAACAACCAAAAAAAAAAATTTTTCATTTAATGTTATGTTCTATTTTTTGAATATACAGTAGTACCTCAGGATACGAAATTAATCCATTCCTAAACTGAGATCGTATCATGAAAATGTCGTAGGTGAATCATTTTTCCCCATATAATTACATGTAAAACCAAATAATCTGTTCCAACACGAAAATCTCACTCAAATTAAAGCTAAGTAGTACATTAAAAAAAAAAACTTTAGTAAGGAAAACACTGAAAAATGCATTTTGTAGTTGTAAATGTATAAATAACCATAACAGAATAATAATTGATAAAAAAAATGTAGTTTTATTTGCACTTTACCTTTGAGGATAGACAATGATGGAGGTGTAAACTGGTAGTGGAGGAGAGGGAGAAGGGAAATGATACTAAAATTTAACTTACATAACTTAATGTAACAACAACTTAAAAATAACTTAACACTAATTTTTTTATCTTTTCTGTTTTATATTTTTTATTCACTGCTTTTTGCTTTCTTTCCTTCTCTTCCACCAGCACTTTCACTGGATAGAGGTAACTTGGTAAAATATCTATCCAAAGAGGTTTGGCTTTGCCTACTTTTTAAAAATGTTTCTAAAACGACTTAAGCAAATGCCATTACTCTGAGCAGCAATAAGGCCAGTGTGAACCTTATCTAAGAAAGATACAGTATAATTAAGAAGACTCAAGCAGCTAAAGAAGTAACAAATATCACATCTGAGAAATAAAGAACATTGAAGAGCTCATAATGGAACCTGAAACGGATCTGACGACAGAAGAACGCCAAGAACTTTTGAATGAAGAACATCATGAAATTCGGTGAGATATGTTTTATTATGAAAAAGAGGATTAATGCTGATATCTGCTATTAATTAAAGATCTTTTGAAGAAGTGGGGATGTCAGCTCAATGGTCTTGGAATGGTATACAAACCAGGTTGAGGTTAATAGGCTTGGGGATCTCTACAATTACAATGCTATTAATTCTGAAAATCCTGAAGAAGAGAGAAATGCAATTGACATTAGACAGATTATTTAACCCCCACAAACAAAAAAACATGACTAATAAAAATGCAAGACTGTGTATGTATGTATTTTTATTATTACATGTAAATAAACGTAGTAAGAAAGTATACATTTTTAATTTTTTGGGGTCTCTGGATCAAATTAATCAAATTCCCATACAAACCTATGGTAAATTGATAATCAGTTAACAAACAATTCGGATAGCAAACAAAGTCTTGGAACGGATTATGCTCGTTAACCGATCACCCACTGTGTATATATATATATATATATATACAATTATCAAGAAGGAACATATCCATTGCTCCTCCTTGCTAATTTATAATTCAATAATAATAAAATTTAAATAAATTTTCTTAATTAAAGTTCATATATTACTTGCATAATAATATAAATTAAGTACCTGTACTTGGTGATATGCAAAATTCTTCTTCAACAGAATGACCATATTCATCATAATACCCTTCATATTCTGTAAATAAACATCATCTATGAAAATTTATTTTAAAAATAATATATATAAATTAATATTTCATAATAGTTTAAACAACACTATTTTAATAAACAGAATAAGTTGGCCAATATACAAGACATCTACTATTACTTCAAATCTAATGAGTAATTCCCAAGAGTGCATTTCTCATCATCTGATCACCATCAATGAGGGTCAGACCAAATTAAGATTGTAACAAAATAAATGGTAGTTTTTTCATAATTACAGCTGTTATTAATACTGTAGTTGTAAGCCAGATTAATAATACATTTATAAATTTTGAAAAAATTTACAAATGAAACTTTCATTGGACAAACTGTAAAGTGTCCTCTTTTGTTGTCGTTTCAAACACCATCAGGAAATAACAATTTCATGGCAGAAATGACCTTTATTTGGAGGCTACTTCCCTGCCTCAATGTGCAAACATTAAAAATTTCCCTCTGACAGTGACATACACATTTATAAAAATTATACCATTAATTAAAAAGTTTTTTGGCCATACACCAACCAAAGCCAAATATTATCGGGCTAGAAACAGCTATAACATTAATAATTTATAACACAATTTGGCACTAGAGTTAGGCATTAGGCACCATCTCTTGATAAATTTAGTAATTATAATTTAATTTAATTATAATTATTAAATGGGTGCTGGATGTGTCTCCAGCCAGCATTATAATAACTAAGGACATAAGGACATAAGTATATTGAATATACACTTTTACAGTTCGTCCAATGAAAATTTCATTTGTAAATTTTTTTCAAAGTTTATACTTATGTCCCGGCTAAAAACTTTTAATAAAAAATGTTACTAATTTATTCTAAAACTGGTAGCAAGGTGTTCTTCAGTCTGTTGTTCTGTACCTATGCATAATTTCTGTTTTAAAATAATGTATTTAATCTAATTTTAAAGTATATTTTGTCATAAAAGTGTTTTTAAAGAGAATTTTGAGTGTTATAATGAAAAGTTAAAAATAATTGAAAAAAATAAAATAAAAAAAGGAAAGAGAATAAGAAAAGCTGCAACAATTGAACAAAAGTTTGAAAGTAGTCAGTCACTCTGCAAACAATAAATTTCATATGAAACAAACTGTCTTCAATTTGTTGCAGATGTTACAAAATTGAATAACGTGACTGATGCAAAAACAAAGATTTTGGTTCTTTTAAGGAAGGGTGGGTTTCAGAAACTTGATGCAGATTACATTGATAAATTTTTGCAATCCCATGATGAACTTACATTAGATGAACTCTAATATAAATATATGTTCTCTGATGAAGATGAAAAAGTAGAAAAAGAAAAGACAAAGAAAACTTTGGACACTTCTAAGATAAATTACAGACAATTTTAGATTTAGTGTTCTTCATTCTAAAATAATCATCTTTCCTGCCTATTGCTTTAAATCTGACTATCATACAATACATATTATTATATCAAACATTCAAAACTTTGACCCTCACAATAGGAAGATCATAGCTGTTTCTTTCTAGTCCTCTGTTAAATAGTCACAGCTTTCAAACTATTGTGAAGACCCAACCGAGGTCCGAATCATGTAAATCGCGATATTCCTATGATTAAATAATAACGATAGATTAATTATGAGAGGGAGAGGAAAATCCCATAATTTAAACAACGCGGCACAAAATGTAGACAACGAGTCTCGGATTACTCGAACACGTGTTAAACGAACTGTCAATGTCAGAATGAAAAGTTATAATTCAGAGACAAGTGGTCATATGCAGGTAGAACTTTGACCCCCGCTCTCATAAACAGTCAATCTAGGGAAACAATTTCTGAAAAGACGGAAAGATTTAAGAGAGATAAATCATTGCATATGATCGTTCGAGTACCCAGATGACAGAAATCGCGAGTAACGGAGCTAAATTATGAGCGCGAGTCTTGCAATTTTGTCAACAATCGACAGAACGGCGTCGAGCAGACACCTGGAATCGGACCTTTCCCGTGACCTGAGGCGGTCTCAGTTTATCCCAAACCAAAAGAGAGACCAATTGGGAAGCAAGAAAGGGAATGAAGGGCCAATCGGAAGTCCGAATAGTGGAAGAGAAAAACTATAAAAATCCGAAATCCGAGGTCAAGGGGGGCTCTCCTCCGACTCCACGAAAGGTAGTGACTTCTATTGTGGTGTGTCGTCGCAAAGGAACTGTGGACTCCGCCGCTTATATCTTCCGATCGTCCGCCGTGATCAGCAACAGCATCTCATCCGCCCCGGGGCTACGACCGACGCCGAAGTTCTCACACTCCGCATCTTCGAGGGAAGAAATTAGTGAAGGACTGTCGATTGCCGACGTAAGCATATATGTTAACAAATAAACGGCTTTCTTGTGTAAAACACTTGTCGTCATTTGCCTCCTCCGTCACCGCCCACATACAACCTTCCCTTAGGTCCATCCTGACGCGGGATTAATAGATCCCACCTAAGAGACGGCATCCTTACACAGGTGCCGTGAAGTGGGTTTCAAGCCCCTTATCTCCCCCGGATCGGCCATCTTACACTATATCTGTTCTATTGATTAGTCATTCCTATTATACCTCCTCTTCTAACTATAGTATAAACCATAAAATGTAATTACCCAACGAAAAACAACTTAAACTCTNATTCTAAAATAATCATCTTTCCTGCCTATTGCTTTAAATCTGACTATCATACAATACATATTATTATATCAAACATTCAAAACTTTGACCCTCACAATAGGAAGATCATAGCTGTTTCTTTCTAGTCCTCTGTTAAATAGTCACAGCTTTCAAACTATTGTGAAGACCCAACCGAGGTCCGAATCATGTAAATCGCGATATTCCTATGATTAAATAATAACGATAGATTAATTATGAGAGGGAGAGGAAAATCCCATAATTTAAACAACGCGGCACAAAATGTAGACAACGAGTCTCGGATTTCTCGAACACGTGTTAAACGAACTGTCAATGTCAGAATGAAAAGTTATAATTCAGAGACAAGTGGTCATATGCAGGTAGAACTTTGANCATAGCTGTTTCTTTCTAGTCCTCTGTTAAATAGTCACAGCTTTCAAACTATCTCTGTTCTATTGATTAGTCATTCCTATTATACCTCCTCTTCTAACTATAGTATAAACCATAAAATGTAATTACCCAACGAAAAACAACTTAAACTCTCAAAAATGATACTCTGCTTATCTTAAAAAATTATGTATCATCAAATCCTCTGGTGCAATCCTGTACATCTATACACACATAATAGTTTTATAAAATATGTGATAAAGAATGCACAAACCAATATACAAATTACTTCAATGAAACAGTGAAAGATTTTGCTTATGATTCAAAAACCTGGCTGTTCACCTTAAATTTTCCAAATCAAGACTCTTCTAAAATCATAAAATTGCAGATGACAAACTTTATAATGCCTATGATACAATCAACACTTCCATTTTTCCCATGCAATACTAACTCTAGTCATCTAGATTTTACATCATTTCATCACATATTTACATTTTCTATCATCTGTGAGGCCATTTTCTATAAGAAATGAGGATCTGTTTTGCTTTCTATTTTCATATATTTATTCCACTCTTTACTTAAAGTTACATTTCTACACAATGGTCTGTCTCTATTATCTTCATCCTACCCAAAAACTATCTTGATTCAAGTATTTCCTTCAGAATTAGTACAACATTGCTGTTGAGAACAAATCACACAGGAACACTGAGTGGAAAAAGTAGGTTCATTGACACAAAAAGATATGCATTTCAGACTTAATGCCCCTCTTCAGTCCTATTATATCAAATATATTGGTAAAAAATTATGTAAGATTTACAGATTGTATTAAAATATATTTAACATACACGTACAAAAGTTTTCACAGTAAATATAATTACCTAAGATTTTTATAGTGACCACTGGAATAAATAAAATGCTATGTAAAACATGGGTGAAATAAGTAAAATAGTAAAGCTAAAAGAATTTTTGTTAAACTGTATAAAAACATGGGCTAGAATAATAAAAACAGAAATATATTAAATATAAAAATGAAGTAATTAGTTAAGAAATGAAATGTAAAATTAATAGGGAATACCTGTAAAGTATGATATAATTCTGATTGAAATGTTATTTGATTAAAAAGATAGAAAAGTACAAAAACATAAACAAATTACAAAAGGCTAAAAAGTAAAGTGTGAGAATACAGTAATATCCCAAACTTATGCAATAGGTGGGACTGAGCAATAACCGCTTAAGTTGAATTCGCGTAAGTCGGGGTATAATTTTGCATATAAATACATACAAATAATTTTTAATTGGGGCCGGAGACTAAAGAAAACAATAATTTAGAAAAAAAATGTTTAATAAAATCTTAGATAATATATATGTATGACAAATTATATTATTATACAATTTTTCACATTTACTCAATTATCACACCATAATTTTAACATAGTTTCCATCTCAGGGATAATACCACGACGTTTACAAATGATGCTTGAATTTAAAGATTGAGCATTTTTTACAGCTTCAAGAATTTTTTCTTTACCTTTTATAATTGTTCTGACCATTGATTCTGGTAGATCAAACTTCTTTGCCAATTCACAAATTTTCATTTTTGTATCAAAGTCTTTAATAATGTTAACTTTACATTCCAAAGATAAAGTTTTTCTTTTCTTGTTTGATGCAGAAGAATCAGTTCTACTTCGTTTAGATGACATAGTAGAGTCTCTCAATGTCATCTAAACGAGTCAAGTCTCCGTAGATATAACAAACACAGGAATAAATAACACAAAATAAATTGTAGCTATATGTCGATTCCGTGCGACAAGTCTGAACATGTAAGCCAAACAATAGTGTGGGGGGAGTGAGTAATCAAGAGTTGCGTGGCACTCAAACAAAAGACAAATTGAAGAGATTTGAAAATCGCGTAACTCCGGGTTCACATAAGTCGGGGTAGCGTAAGTCGAGGTATTACTGTATCGTTATCAGAATGCCTGATGTATTGTACTGTACAACACAGTGAAATATAGTGGCATGGAGGAGAGGGAGGAAGGAAGTAATCTTAAAGGAGGCCTAGCTGTATTTGCATGAGTTTTATTTATTTGTATGAATGAAGATTATGCCTACTCAAAAACAACAAATCCTTGATGCAAAAAACTCTGAAGTGCTTTCATTTATGACACTCTTAGACTATTCATCATCAGCTAATATTGGATCTATAGATAAAGTATGTGGTTATTGCAGTGCTCTGAAGTGGAAGAATGAATCACAGGGGATTTGCTGTTCTTTGGGCAAAGTTAAACTGGAAGTTGTACTTGCCCCCAAACTTTTTCTATCACTATTAAATGGGACTCATCCTGACACTAAATCTTTTTAAAGCACAATAGGGCCTTTCAAATGACAAGTTTTGGTGCCACTGAAATACTTGAAAGAAATTTCATGCCAACATTCAAAATTGAAGGACAGATATATCATTTAATAGCATACCATTAATCCCAACAAACTACCCATTTGAATGTAAACGCCTACAATTTCAAGTCAGTCTATGTTTTGCAATGACCATTAACAAGTCTCAAGGCCAAAGCCTGAGAGTTGTAAGACTTCACCTGGGATGCAGTTGCTTTTCACATGGTCAACGCTATGTTGCATGCTCACATGTTAGTAACTGCAAATTTGTTCATTTGTGCTCCTGATAAAACACGAAATGTATATCAGGAGGTTATTCAATAAGTTTATCTAGAAAATATTTCACACATTTAATAGGAATATAATGAATCTGTAACACAATTCTCTGCAGATATACTCTTTAGGTAAGTAAATATAATTTCACCAAATAAATAGCTCCTGTCAACGACGAGTAACATAGCTAGTCACAAATAAAATATCAAATACACATAAATGCACACATTGTCTTGCAAAAATTACTTTTAAACTTTAAGGAAAAATTTTGTAAAATTGACAACATAATTCGTTCATGTAAAGCTGTACAATCTGGAACTTTTTTGCCAACAGTTGAATCCATTTTCCGTCAATTACACTTATGAGGGTCTCTGAATTCTGATTTCCGAATAATCATCTATATACACACGGAAATGGATTAAAACTTATAATCGGGCTCCCATGTGTTTTTTGAATTTCAATTTGGAATTCAATTCAAAAGCATTGCTCTTCCTACTGCTATTCATTGTTACTCCTGACAATACAGAACAATTCAAACGAGATAAAATACTTTTGTTTTTAAACACCAGAGAGTGAGCATCTGGTAAAAAATGCGAATACACAGTTCACAATAATTATTGCAAAAATACAAGGAGTCCTTCACTTGTGCATATAGAATGACCTAGGTTTTTTAAGCAGTAAAAAATGAATAAAATCCTTGTCTTATATGCAAGTAAATACAGTAATTGTTAACTAAAACAAATATGTCAAGTTGAGTTATCTATTTGTCACAATTTAAACTACTTAATGTATCTGTGAGAAGCCAGGGCCAAGGGGGTTCCTTATTTGGCAATGAGTTGGTAAAACCCGCTCACTTTGTCACTGGATGGCTAGGAGGGGTAAAAGTCAAGTGGGGATCTATCTTGTTTTTCTCATCAAAATTCCTATCTGGAGTATATATACATCATCCAGAGGAGGCAAGTCAATACGGGTCCAAAGTCCAAAAAATAGAGTCTAGGCCAGATGTAACAATATAACAATTTTAATATATACTATATAAACCTAAATTACAAGATAACTACGAACTACAGTGGTGCCTCGTATAGCGTACGCCTCGAATAACAGATGCTGCGAATAACGGACTTTCTGTTTGACCGTTACGTGACTCGAGCAACGGACTTGCTGCGAACAACGGACTTTCCGTTCGGCAGTTACGTGAGACGAACAATGGACTTTCTTCGAACAAGTGCGAATGATGTTTCCACTCTTTTGCCGTTGCCAATGACAATCTGCTATTTTTAGGATATATTAGTATTATTAGAATGTATTATTAGTATATCTGAAGTAGAAATGTAATGTAATATATGTTGATGATTTAAATAAACATTAAATGTAATGTAGTATATGTTGACGATTCAAATAAACGAAATGTAATTGTGTAGATGCCGAGGTGGCGGGACGAAAAGAGGTTGTAAAAAACAAACGGAGCGAGAGTAGCTCGTAGAAGTGTTTAGTGATCTTAATTAATAAAGAATTATTCGTATCATATAATCTGGCAAGTTAAGTCATTTATAATGCATCATGGCTTCTAAAAAAACAGAAAGGTGATTTCAATTGAAACAAAGCAAGAAATCATCAGGAGTGAAAGTTGACAAAAACTTTCTTGTCGAATGGGGAGAGGTTCAGGAGTTTACCAACACTCATTATCCAAACAGAGCTGAGGCCAACAGGATCAATGATCTCTACGATGACACCTTTGTCCGTCATTTCCGACAGGTGTTAAAGAAGAAAGAGAAACAGACCATCTTGGTCATGTTTTTCAAGAAGCCAGCGGGCAACAAACAAAGGATGGAACAAGAGAAGTTGACCATGCAAGTTCCGGTAGCCTCTCCTGAATCTGACTCCGATTAAAAAACAATAAAAAAAAACCCACTGCAATGTGTAAAAAGTCTGTATCTGTATGAATGTGTAAAGAAAGTGTTCTTCCACCTCCTCCTCACAGCATCTGACTACCCGGCATAATTGGTGTCTGCTCCATTTTCATTTTTTATGGTACAGTACGGTTATTTTATGCTGCGGAACGAATTATATGTTTTAACATGTATTTCTATGGGAAAATGCGTTTCGTATAACGGACGTTTCACTTAACGGACGTGCACATGGAACGGATTAAGTACGTTGTACGAGGCACCACTGTACATACTAAGCTTGTGAGGTTCTAGGAAATCATTCCTGTTCTATGTATGTCTTAAGGAGAGAGAAAGAAAGTTAACAACCATTCTAACAAAATACCTCAGAGAGAGACACAGTCCTCTATTTCTGTGGAGATATATAGGGCATTCGTCTGGGCGTAGGGTTTCTCATTTCCCAGTCTTTTGCTTGTCCCGGGATTCCAGGATAGAATTAATTATTTTTAAGATATACAAAATACCTTGAAATCAAATGATATAATTATTTTTCATTTTTTAAAGTAATTTAATATGTTCTGCAATCTCCAAAATCATCATAATAATACTGTGTAAGATATATATTAAAAATTACCTTTGAATTATGTAGAAATTTTCACAAATAGAAAAAATTTATTAAAGTTTGCTGGAAACTGCTTACAACAACAAAAAAATGATTTGAAGAGAGTTGAAAATTTAAAAAAAAATGAACTTACATCAAACTTCTAACTTAAAAGGTAATTTTCATTTTTTAAATAAAACATAATACAAAATAGTATTGTAAATTTTTATAATTAGATTTTAAAAAGCAAAGATGGTCAGTACTCTGATCACTCAATTTGATTCTTATTTTAGTAATGAAAAGTCTTGCTACCGAGAATGCCCTTTCCAATTCAATTGATGTGAGTGGAATTCTGTCTTCTCTTCAATGCATTAAACACATGTTATGTGTTTTTTCACCTGTAGCCTGAAAGATTTCTAGTTTGTTTTTGAGATTGTAGTACTTCTTTTGCTCTCTAGTATTCTTGATTTGTCTACCTAAGCTGCTTTAATAGAAACCTCAAGCTTATAACCCAATAATTAAGCAGTTTTAATAATCAGGTTTATGAAGAAAAACTTCATACTTGCAGACTTCATACTCATTTGTATTCTTGCTGAATTTGCACAACCTGGCATTATGCAGTTATTGAAGCTCAGTATGATTAAAAATTAAGACAGCATAAGCACAATTATTCCAGATATTACAGGTTCTGACAAGTAAAGAATTTTCAGTCTTGCCACAAATAAGCCGCATATTGATTATTGACTATTTGTGACATGCCATAACAAGCAAAAATTTAAAAACCTAGTATGTTTAAAATTAATAAATACAAATATATTCTGACTGTTTATGAGTTAATTATACTTTCTATTTGCAAAATGTCCTCAACCTTAACACAAAATAAGAAAAAAGTGAATTTTTAAGAAATTTGCGGGATTTCCTGAAACAAGAAGAATTTCCTGGGTTAAAAAAACAACCAGGATCCCATTTGAGAAACCCTATCTGGGAGTATGGAGTCTTAAGCCGTGGTCTATGACTTCCTTTGTTGTATGGCAGATCTAGCTGAAACTCTGTATGACTGGGGTCTCCGCCTGTATAATGGCGAGTCTAGCCATCGTCTTCTATGGCTCTGAGTATGTCCGTCTGAGACTCGATCGTGGATCTAGACTGTAGGCCGTTAGGTAGCTGGTAGGTAGAGCTTTCTATGCTATGGGTATGTCTGTCTGAATATGGTGAGACAGGAGACTTGAGTCACCTGCTTCTATGGTGGAGTCCGCCCCAAGTCTTGAGTTCGAGCTCCTTTTAGCCTCCTTAGGCTTCAGGTGATTGGATGTTTGGAGATAAAGTTGCAGGTGTGAGGTAATAGGTAAGCCATCGATGATGCTAAGATGTCGTTTAAATGGAGCAGATAGTGTATTATTGGGTTCGAGACACGTTAGATTCATCCTGTTTACTCGGTCGAAGGTTGACATTCCCCTCTTTTAACAATAGATTGTTATAATGTCTTAACAGTTGTTGATGAAAAGGATGACATTCAATAGTTTTTCTGTGTGAAAATGGGGGTCTATCAGTTATAGATGTTAATAGTATTGTAAGCAGTAGCAACAGCAGCTTAACAGTATATGATATAAAAAGATACAAAGAAGAACACAGAATTGTGAATAAACAAAGATCTGAGCTTCCTGGATTGTTAACAGTATAAGATAAACACAGTATAGTCTGAAAAATAAAAAATAATCTTAAGCCAAGTGCACTGAAACGTGCAGTGGAGTTGAAAAATTACACTGGAGTTCACACAGAAACAGTAAGATCCTGCAGGAAAGTGGACATAATGGTAGACTGGCTAAAAGAAAACTTTTATGTTAATCCTTTGATAAGTAGTCTTGTAAATATACAGTTCATGATACATGTGGATATAGAGTAAGTATACAGTACAGCGTTGATTTTCCGAATCAATTGGGGACTGGGGTTGTCCGGATAACTGATATTTCGGATAACTGATTTACGTACGAAAAAATAGTTTAACGTATCCGATGTCGAAATTCTTCTCCGTTGCGTGTCGCTTCGCATTGAATTTTCGTCTATGTTAAGCCTAACAAAGACTATTGTATTGTTAAAAATTATTTTTTTATTTTGTACAAACAAAATAAATATATTGAAAAATATAAAAGTAATAAAAAATTATACTTCAGATGTTAATTTAGTATCAAAAACGTAAAATATTTGAGTAGCCCAAGACATAGCCTAAGATTGAAGCGCCACAGCACTGGCGAAAATTTATATTTGCCAACTGGAATTCTTTTGGATGATTGACGTTTCGGATGATTGACTTTCAGAAAATCGACGCTCTACTGTATATATATAAACTTTTTTCAAGTGCATCTCATTGTAGTATGCTCATATATTTATGGACAAACATGAAATGTTACAAACAGCTATGAACATCTATTGACAGGATCTAAAAATTTTTTTCCACATAGTTTTTGTAAGTTTCATCAGATTTAGCATAGAATTTTCTAGCATAAAGATAAACATAGCATGCAGTAGTCATTCACACTCCTGTCTCCTTCTGAATAATTGGAGTTTTTCAAAACAGTCAAACCAGAAGCAGAAAATATTGCCTAGTTTAGTTAAAAATATAATTAGAAAATGAGATATTAAATTTTTTCATAAATTTTACATTTTTTAAGTGGAGAATTAGCAAAGTCTCTTCTATGTGGCCTATAGAATTGAATTCATTCTCAAAATTTGATTAAATGTTGTCATTTTGTATTATGTGAGATGAGAAAATTAAAAATATAATTTGCAAAAAGCACAAAATTTTGTGTAAAAGTTATCACACAGGAATACACTTGATGAATAAAATAGACTTTATTTTGTACAAAGGAGTAGATATTTAAGGCTATTTGTTCCTCTTCAGTCGGTTTTTGTACAATTGTTATTATGAAATAACATTTACATGCAATTGCTAGAATAATGATGTTTAAAAAAAAAAACAAGTAAGTAAAAGGAGTAAACGAGTAAAACTGTAAAGTTAATATTTAAAAATTGCTAAAAACAAAAAAAAAAAAAAAAAAATCGCGTTTCAATTTAACAATAAAAATAAAAGAAAAATTATAACTTTGAGTTTGAAATACTAAAAACTCCAGAACAAAAAAATGTTTATGGATTATTAAAACCCATATTTTTCTCAATTTTATATTTCCAAGCCGTTGGTAATGCTTTTGCATCTTTTGCATTTAGGCATCTGTCCCTCATCTTACTTCTGTAAATCTCTATTTTCTCCATTTCCATTGCGATGGAAGGTGAGTGTCCCGTCCTAACAATCTTGGCTTCATCCCATTTGACTACTGATCCGTCTGCCTGTGCCATACTTGCTAATATCGTACTATTCAGTTTTTTATTTATACTATATTTGTGCTCCTTTAGTCGTACTTTCAGGTTTCTTCTGGTTACTCCGATATACTCTTTCTCAATACCTAATTGTTGGTTCTCAAAGGGTATACTGTATACACCCGGNCTTTTAACCTTTTAATTTATTTATAATATATACTAGTTATACAAAGATTAAAGCAGATTTTACGTTTTTAAATTATACAAAGTGTAACCAAAAGGTACGTCTATATATCGTTTATGTACTCATTATTTTATGTAAACTCTCTACTGTTATAAGTTAAATATATATATTATATTTTAGTTGACTGAAGAGGGGCAAAGCCCAAAACGAGTACAAAACAATGTACCGTATCAACTAATAAAGGAATTTGATGGAAATTTGCCATGTGTCTTTGGAATAAAACACAATACTAGTGTTTATTACGCCACAAATATAAAACAGGACACGGTTTCAAAAAGAAAATCAAAATATTACTTTGTTTTACTTGCTTGTTTTTTTAAAAACATTGTATTCCAAATGTCACACATAAATGTTATTTCAGTATTAATAATTGTCAAAAAAGAACTGAAGAGGGACAAATAGCCCGAAATGCATATTCACTACATTGCACAAAATAAAGTCTATTTTATTCATCAAGTGTGTTCCTGTGTGATAAGTTCTACATAGCAATTTTGTGCTTTTTTCCAAAGAACACAGAAAGAATGGAATGCAATCAACTATTAAAAGTGTAATAAAAAAATTGGGGTCTACGATTTTATTTGAGATATAATGGGTCAATATGACAATGCCCAAGGTTGCAAGCATGAACACACGTAATTTTCTTATTCTCTTTTAGGTCAGTGGTGATGTCACTGCCATGGTAGTAGCAAGGATCACCACAGATGGCCCCAAATAATAATATTGGCTCGACAAAGCTTCAACTCAATTCTTAGTTCATGTTCAAATAGAAAATAAACAGTGACTAGTTTATAAACTAATTCACTCTGGGAGGAGAGGAAACCACTAATAAACCATTCATCAAACAGAAAAGCTTGCCTATCAGTTTGTAAAAAAATATGATGGATAAAGAATATGAGTACTGAAAGCATGTAATATTTGCAGACAAAAGCAAATTTGATATCTTTGATTCTGAAGGTGTCAAGCTTTGTTATGGAGGGAGCCAAATTGCAAACTGAATAAGGAAACCTTGTGCTAACAGTAAAACATGGAGGAACAAGTATTATGGTCTGGACCTGTATAGCAGCCTCTGGGGTTGGAAGACTTGTGTCTATTGATGAAAATATGAATGGAGAAGAATATTTAAATATTTTAAAACAAAAATTGAAGACTTCTGCAGAAAGCTAGGTATCCCAAACACTTTCATATTTTTATCAGAATGATCCAAAACACAAGTTATAATGTTTGACAGTGACCGCTGTACATTTGCCCAAAAGTGACTGGCACGTCTTCTGACCTAAATGTAATTGAACATTTATGGAATGAATTAGATAAAAGCGTTCAAAAACATAACAGTTTATAGAAATAAACTTTTTTAAAAAGTGCTCTCAAACAAGAATGGTCAAAATTTGAGGTGTTCATCAGAGAAAACTAGTTAAATTAATGTCAAACAGACTGAAAACTGTGTTAGAAAGAAAAAGCAAATCAACAAATATTTACTGCTGTGTATAACTAATTTTTAATGTTCAATAAAAATTATTTGTCTAATGACTTTTGTTAAATTTTGTTTCTCTACTTTTTTTCTAAATTAGAATCCTTAAATGAAATAAATATATAATTTTTCTTGTTCTTACAAACCAAATAATAAATTTTTCTCAATATATCCAGAAATTAAAAGTTGTTATAATTCTTCACTATAATCATCTATCTGATGACTTTTATGAGTCACTGTATATACTGCTCTATATGTAAACCAGTAACATCTCGTACTCATACTGCTCAACACACTGCTATTTCACATCATTCTATAACCAGTAATAATCTTAAATTTCAATCCAAAATTACATCTAATTTTAAACTTAAACTACCCAGGGCTTGTTCAGAAATGCCAACCAGCGAGATTGATCATCATTCAAAAACATTGCAATGATGCTTCAGTTGCAACCAGACTCATCAATCTGGAAACATGGTTACTTAATACTCAAAATGACATTTAATTGATGAAGGTGGATGAGGGTTGTAATTTTAAGTCAAGCACTTTCCAAAAGTATGAAATTATTTATTTTAAAGAAACTAAATAATTATTAAATTCTGCATATATACAAAATGAAAACCTCTAACTTCCAATTTCAGGAATTTTCCCTATTATTAAGCATCCCTTATAAGGTTCACTCAACAATTTTATTCATTCATTATAGTCTATATCAATAAATCTCTTTTCCTAATAACCTTGTCTTTTATTAATGCATATACTGATGATATTAAGATTGCTAATTTTTGCACACAATATTACAATATTTAAATAAATACCTAAAAATCACTTAACTAGTTAATAAACATTTAAAAAAAATCAAAATCATGATTTTTAGCTTTGTTAAATCTTTTTTTCAACATTAGCATTCACAATGACAATCAGTATCTACAAATTCTCTCTTAAGTCCAAGATATAGGAATAACAGCCAACTCCAAACACATTTGGCTCATACATTGATGAATTAATTTAAAATATCCCTATTTTTCATGGTATGATATGATATGAAATTTGATATAAATTTTCCATATTTAATATCATACTGTAAAACATTTATTAAATTAAATATAGCATTAAATACATAGGCCTATCTATTATTCCAACAAACTTTGTAGATAAATACTATTAATTAACATTAAAAAACTTAAAATTATGTTAATTTTAAGTTTTCTAAATATTTATTTCATTATCTTTAACACAACATATGCTTCACAATCCTGAGAAATATTGCTATAAATAACATGTGCACAATGTTTTGGTTTTTTTACTTATCAATGTTAAAAGTTTGTATGTTCACAGATGAAAGATAATATCCAGATCACAATATATATTTAATTTTCAAATTATAAAAAATATCTGTAAATGATTAAATTTTAATGTCAATATTTATTATATAAATTTCTAGTTAAATTATCTTATTTCAATCTTATGAAAATAAATTACAACTGATAAACTGACAGCTGATTCATTAAAAATAATTTTACGGTAGTAAAATTAAATTAAGATAATCATTTACAAATACAGATTTTATTTAAAAACATTAAGTAATAATTTAAGTTTTTATAATTTTTTTGAAGTGAATAAGAGGTACTTATTGGTTAGCAGGGTGCCAGTCAATTGATGCAATCTAACTCTAACCTAAACCTAAACCAAACCTAACCTAAAACCTAAACCTAACAAACCCATATGGGAAATCCTCTCCGAACCAATTATGAACCGAATATATGCGAGTTGGATCGCATAAATTGACTGGCGCTCTGCTAACCGGAAAGTATCAAATGAGATTTTATAAATTTTCCAGTAAAATTTTCATTTGAAATCATTAGTAATGGTAAATATCGAATGATATGAATTAATGTCAACTGGCATAAAGTGAGTTTAAACAACAAATCTAGCTACAATCACTTGCTCTGTAAAAACTGTTACACAATTGAAGAGATACGAATCAAATAGCCTTAAAATATTTTCAATTTTTAAATACTGAATACATGCAGGCATCTAGGGTCTCAATAGACAAGAGAAGTATAATTACACCTCTGAATGAGAAGGTTGGGATCTTATCGGAACTACAGACCATATCCATAGGAACAAAAAAGTCAACAGAACCACACCTTTACATGCGATATTTTGCAAGATACAACCCCCAAAATCAGCCTACTTCCAGGTCGCGTGTGATCTGGAATCATGTCACTCCACTAGGACTAGCATATTTAACTATTTAGCCCAGGCAATTTGAATAGCCCATTTGACTATTCTCAGAGTAATGTTATATAGTTTTAGGGGATGTGGGACTCACCCCATATCACGCTGAGGTGCAAGCAACAGTGAGTACCGAAGTGCACAACTACACACAATGTGCCGGTCAAGAAGAGTGATAGCAAGCCATGACCAACACATTGAATGATACAGAGAATGGAGAATAGGTAGTATACTGTTTCACAGTAAAAACTGACCTTCAGAGGTAAATCTTGCAAAGGGTTGCATGTACAGGTATGGTTCTGTTGACTTTTTTGGTTCTACAAGAGGGTCTATAACTCGAGTGAAAAATCCCTTATTCAGAGTTCACATCTTATCAAGAGAGACACAAGACACTGCCTTTTTGAAGCTCTCGATATATTAAAAATAAAAGTTGTATCATATTTTTTTAAATAATAAAATTTGAGAAAAGTTTATCCTAATATGCAAGAAATATAACAGTAATAATTTGTAATTAGGCCCAGGCCGGGTAGACTCAAAGGCTTTCCCGCAATATCTACCGACGTCAAACGATACATCATAACATTTAGTCACTCAAAATAATCCCATCAAGCGAGAAATGATATCATTGCACGTCATTTGAAATTTCCCAAAAATCATTTTCGGAGCATTTATGGATATTATTTGAAAATGGTATTTTTGTTAGAAAAGTTTAAAAATTTTTAAATGCAATCATTTGCATCTATGTAAATGTAATTATATAAAAAATCTTGAAGGCCATTAATAATTGCATCTGTGAAGATGTCAATTATTAATTAATACCCTTCAGGATTTTAAACACAACATTAATACTTCGAATTGCTATAACAAACAACTTTTGAATGTTTCTAAAACAGAAAATCCATTTGTAGATATATATATTAAGGAAAAATTAATTAAAAAACTTAAATTTTGCCTGAGGCAACTCAATTCATTATTATTAAAAAGATTTATCAGATAAAATAATATAAATATTTAACTCACCATCATCATAATTCATCGTTCGAACAGAACGGTGACGAGACATATTGATAAATAATGTTCGTACAATGTTAATTCTATAACTTTATCACGTCCACATTGGTTTCACGACGAAATAAAAAAATAAAAACACTTAAATAGCGCCACCTGGAATAATATATATATAGCGAGAAATAATTTCGTTTAATAATACAAAAGTTGTTTTGTAACGAAATTTATTTTATTTTTATAATAAATATATTTTTTAATTTTTATATTACTAAATAAAATTAATATTTAGATCTTTATACTTTATATCGTGCAGCTTTAATGTGCAGCACATTAAAGCTACATTCTACCTTTCAAACCTAAATTAAGTTTACGCTTTACTAGTCATAGTACGCTGTGAATCGTTTTTCAGTTTTAACAACCAGATATACAGACAAAAATAAAAAGAAACCAACACATACCCACTCTACATTCATCTAATACGAATGACCCTTATCGATACAAACCGGCAGCATTACGGGCTCTCGTTAAAAGATCATATTTGTATTGTAGTAGTGTACTGTACTGTACACGAAGTCTGTCATGTATTCAGAAAATGGCTAAAACCCTGGGATAATAAAACTAACACGATAACAGGAGTGATTAGACTATCGAGAATCACGGAGTTTACTTTTAACAAGAGCGTGAAGAACATTAAGAAAGAAATGGCAGACCACAAAGGCTCTAAACTACTTTTCAAAGGAGCACCAACTACAGTAGACTCCCCTATAACAATGTTGATAATTTCATTTTATATGAATTCCATGTTGTACGAGTCACTTAGATTTTACTAATATAATTCCATGTTGTACGAGTCACTTAGATTTTACAAATACGTTCACAGCCCGGCCACGAGTCACTTAGATTTTACAAATACAAGTCACTTAGATTTTACAAATACGTTCACAGCCCGTGGCCTGGCTGTGAACGTATTTGTAAAATCTAAGTGACTCGTACAACATGGAATTCATATAAAATGAAATTATCAACAGTGTTATAGGGGGTCTACTGTATTTACACTATATTAAGAAATGACAAAGATAAGTTAAAGAAAGAGTAGAAAGCGGGTGTGTACAAGATACCGTATGAAAACAAACAATTAGGAATAAAGAATTATATTTCATTCACCAAAAGAAATTTGAGAGTTAGACTTAAAGAACATCAGTATATTGTAAAAAAAAAAGGCCTTTGCAGTACATTACTATCCCAGATGTCACAAGCTGAAGGCTCTACGGTAAAATGTGATGGGGCAGAGATAGTTAAGACTTTACATTCCTCGACATTGGTGCTGAACACTGAAAAAATTGAAAAATATGAGTAGGTTAGAGGATAAATGTATTAATGCAAGAGATGCATGCGGACAGATTACCATCAACGTGGAAGTTCATTGTAAAGAAAGAATCTTCTTTATAGAAACACTTAGTTACAAAAATATATTTCGGTAAATGTGGTACAGTATTTAAAAATTTACAATTCTAGTTTTAGTTTTTACTTCACTCTTTTATTTATTTATTTATTTATTTTTATTATTATTTTGATTAGAATTTTAATTTTCGTATTACTTTTATGAGTTATTGGATGTTACATTTATACTAAAATATTTAAAACTTTAATGTTCTATATTTATTGTATTCTATTCTGGAACAGTTCCAAAATAGTAATGGCGTTCCAAAAGTATGGCGTCTGAGGATGGCCTATGCATTAGGCTGAAAACGTTAGTTTTTTTCAGCAGTGGCGAACTTTTTTGAGCCCGCGTGCCATATAGTAAGCATACTTAGCTTTAAAGATGTTTATGCGTGCCAAAGATTTAGACTTCAAATAACGATATTTAAATAAATTAAACGAACATGCTTTAATTAGAATAAATGTAAAAAAATCTGACTGAAAAAAATGATAAATCGAAATCGTATAAGTTACGTACCACTTTGGGCACGCGTGCCATAGGTTCGCTACCCATGGTATATAGCAAATGTCTCAGCATTCGTCGGAATGTTCTCACGATTAAAGCAGAAAGTCGGCATTCCGTTCAGCAGTGGAAGCATGCTTTTGCAAATGAAGAATATTGTTTAAAACGCTGGGGCATACTTAACATTATAACCGTGATTTTCATAGCTCTAGCGTCACCTATCAATGACTTTTTTTTTACGAAAAACTTATTTAAATGGCGAGCGCATCACCTGAAGTACAACACGTGATGTCAAAATGTTTTTTCGAGCAGTACAACACGCTCAAGAGCAGTTGAGAGTTTTTTAACGAACATTAGTGACATTGTCTCAGTGCCGGGCTGCAATTTTTAATCATATTTTTATTTGATTTAAAAAACAGTATATGCTCTCCACCTCAAATTAGTCTTGCCCCTGTACATCATACTTTCCTGTTAGCAATAGAGTCGTACCGGTCATCTATCTGCTTCCAGGGGAAATTTTTTAATTGAAATTGACTTCCCGTCTATACCAAAAATTCACATAGTTGATTTGGACCTCCTGCCCCTAAGCTTTCCACATCTATCTAACACCGTTCTCGAGATTAAAGGACAGACAGGCAGCGACAGGGGGAATTTATAGGTCTACAATTTTTCAAATTGCAACCCAACGACCCCGTATATTTTTGTATTAAGATGCTATTAATATCGAGAACAAATACAGAGAAATGAATTAATTTATTTTAGTGAAATCCAAAATGAACATAATTCATTAACACAGATTCTGCATATTTTACTGAAGGATGAACATGACCTTTTTAGATATTATACAATGCATATTTTTAATTTCATATATACATAATTCATTCATTTCGTATCATCAGCAGTTTTTTTTTAAATCAGTGGAAGATGAAGTCAATTTGTTTCATATTTAGTACAAATTAATATACATAAATTTTCGAAGATGCTAACAAAATATATGACTTACATTACTTGATAATTATTAGAAACCCATTTTTCTCAATTCATTCTTTGTACCATGATAAAGATATAGCAATTAGGACGAAGACTGATCTCTATTTGGAAGTAGATTCAATTTTTTGTAAGCACCGGAACGTGTAACCAATGTCCCGAAAAATTTTGCTGGATTATCGATATCATCCACTTGTCGTGAAGAAAATCGAGTTGACATTTGACGAACGTTTCCTCCTGCTACAGGAGATATAGGTATACTGATCGGTATCAAAAGTTTCTCACCACCCTCAATATCAGATTTTTTATTAGATGCACCATCCACAGCTTTAACAGAAACGGAATTCACTCCTTTATCTGTTGAATTAATTGACTGATTATTATGTTTTCCTTGCTTTTTTCTCGGTTCTTTCGTGGCGCTTTTTTCACTGTTTTCCGCATTTTTCACCTGTTTACTGTTTATTTTCTCTCTTCTACCGTTCTTATCCAGGCATATGATTAACTTTTCCAGGCCTGACGTAGTACATGTTATATTGTGTGATTTCTGTATATGAGTACGGCATTCTGACTTCTGGTAGGATCGATAAGAGCAATATTTACATTTATAACGAGTCCAACCGACGTGAATGGCAGCGTGACGTTTTAAATTCGAAAGCGAACAAAACTTTTTATGACACTTTAGACACGAAAGTCTCTTACTGTTAATTATCGATTCCAATTTCTTACCGTTTGCTGAACATTTCCTTGGATTCGAATTAGTATTTACTTTATTCGCTGATCGCCAGTTCAACGTTTGGCTATTTATAAAATCTTTGTTAACCTTCTTCTCGATAAATCGTTTCGGTCTCGTAACTATACTTGATTCATTCGAACTATGCGAATTGATAAAAGTCTTAACAAGTGGCTTATTTTTATTCTTAGCACAGAACTTTTCGTGATTGACCACAGAAGATCTATGATTAAAAATTCTACTGCAGTTCGAACATTTATGTAGAACCTGATTTACTTCACGACTTTGTTCATTGCCCTTATACATATCTTCGGACTGGCCATCTTCGTTCATTTCCAAAACGTCCTCATCGAAACACTTAAGAAAGGCACGTTTTTTAATAACAACTCGTAATTTGCTAATTTGGTCTTTATTTTTCTTATGGACTTTGATCAAATGTCTAGTCACACCCCATAATTGTACAAAACTAGTATTACAAAAAGGACACGGATAATACCATCTTCTTTGGGAATGTAAATTTACCATATGAAGGTATAGAGTTTTAAGCGATGTGTATCGAGTATTGCATACTAGACAACTTAAAGATTCGATATCACAGTCACTTCTTCCAGATAATAATTTATGTCTACTGTAATTAATGCCATACTTTTTATCTTCGTACGATGCGGATTTTGATGAATTTGTAACATTTTTTGGTATAATGACGACTAATTTTTTTCCAGGTTCTTCCTCTTTTCCTGGATTATTCTCTTGTTGGATCTTACCATTTTTATCATGAAGCTGTTGAAACACAGCATTAGTATTACCCTCGATTGGTTTTAAATATAATATTTTTTCGTCTTTTTTCTTTTCGGGATCTTCTTCCAATGACGCTGAAGAATTCCTCTCTTCCCATTTTTGAAGTTTTGTCTCTCTTGATTCTTTTTCTGCGGGAACAAAGATCTTTGGCGAAGAGGTTCCAATGGTAGTAAGTGCATCATCTTCGTCTTTGACACTTACTTCTTCTTTATTGCAATCAATTTCTTGACTTTCGATTTCTTCATTACTACTATTATCGGATGGTTTTTCGGGAAGGACAATGACAGTCGATTCGTCTATTTCAATATTACTAAAGAGTGTCATAGATTCACAACAGTGTTTTTGACAATAAACTCTCTTGTGAGAAATTAAATTTGCTAAACTTCTGAACAGATTATGGCAAATCTTGCATTCGTAAATTAAATTACATTCATTCAATATAATATCTTTTATCTCTTTAGTTCCGATTTGTAGACACTTCAAAACTTCACGTACATTTTTTACTCCAATGTTAATTGGTCTTTGTAAAATCGATTCGTCATATTCTCGGTTATCATTTTTCTGTAGTGAATCATTGGCTTTTTCCATGAATACTGAAACAAAAGAAAGAATGAATTAAAACTATGAAATCATTAAAAAACGTTATTTACAATTTATAACATATAAATTTGATTAAAATTTTCTTGATTTATAGAATGAAACAACAACATTAATAATTTAACATTTAGAATCTGAAAAAATTACTGCCATGTTATACTTTCGCAAAAGATTCATCGTTGTAATTCTGTCGTCTTAAAAAGTCAATTCTCTATCATTATCAATATTTGTGAAGAAATGTGCAGTAAAATTCGTTAATCCGACACCTAATAATCCAAACGTTCGATAATTCGGCACTCTCTGAAAAGTAGTTGTTAATTCGCAACTGTTCGATAATAACCCCGCATATTAATGTTCCACATATGTACTTTTTTCGAATCGTATGTATATTCGTATGTACTGTACAGTGTAATCATACGTACTATCGAATTTTGCAAAAATACAGAAATGCCCGACAATCCACTCTGGTACTGTAGGTGCCAGATTAACGAGTTTCTGTTGCATATTAATTCTAGAGTTCCGAAGGCAAACTGAGCAAATTATGTTTGAATCTGAATGCCAAGAACAAAAAAGTTTTCAAAACGTTAGTAATGAACTTGAAGCAATCAGCCAAAAGAGGAAACAAATTTAACCAAAAAAGTTTAAAACTCAATCTTAAGTCAAACTATTAGAAGCAGATGTGAAGTGTTAAGTGAAGTGAAAGTTTTCAATGTAGCTTGTCAGTTGATAATTATGAAGAAGTATAAGAAACGAGGGCCTTCGTATACTGCATACTTTTAGTATTTACAAATTTCCTTTGCATATTTTAATCTAAATTATGACGAGGTAAAAGCTTTCAATGTTTGACAACACAACACTTGGGCGATCTGCCTGGGGGATGTCTGCTGGGAGGTCTTTTTAAAGGAAACTGGCCTATTTAGGCGTTACAGACGTGGAGAAAACCCGGAAAACTCCACGTAGCCAGCCCGTCCGAGCGAGGCGCGAACCCACGACCGAACTCCCAGTGTTCAGGGTACGAAGACCGCTTGGCCACTGGTGGGCCAAAAGCTTTTAAACTCTACACGATTTTATATATAAATATATGAATTCTGTAAACAATTACTTAGACATAGAATTCACATACACAAAAATAGCACCAAGCCCAGATCAAGTCCCATGGAAGAAACTATATATAGTAGTATATTGTTAAAAATGAAACATGGTGATATCAGACAAAAATTTCTCGTTTTATAGTATTTTATTATTATTGACACTTCTATAGAATCGGGGATAAACAGCGTTGCATTGTCGCAATTATTTTCCAGACAACGAAAGTACAATCTTTAAAAAAAAAAAAATAAAACAGATTGCAACCGGATCATATTCGAATTTGATAACAAGTCGAAGTTATAGCGTTAATTACGATGCAGAATTTAGTTACTGTTACACCAAAAATTTTCGATTTATTCAGGTTATGTTACGTAATTGGTTCCCAAAAATTCTTCCGTTCCTCATTACATAATTTTAAAGTATTTTACTTAAATTTCGGAAAGAAACGATTTATTATTTTCCATTTACGCAGTTTTTTCTGTATGGGATTCGTTCTAGATGCGGCTTACAAAACTATGCAGGTTTATAATAAATTATTAATATTTAAAACAATCATAAATATCTAATATAGATTTAAACAAATTATTAAGCGATCTATTGCAATAATTTCATTAATAACTAGGAGTAAGTGAATATTAATACAGTAACTGAAAAATTTCAGAAAAGAGCTGAAAGTATGTATACCAGCTGTATTTGATATCTCAGGTCATTTTCCAGATATTAACAATTTTTAAAAAGTTCTAGTTTTTGTGTATAAAATACATATTTTCCCGAAGCAGTTTGGTTATATTATTACAACATACTATATATGAATTTTATACATTTTACAAATATAAGAATTTAACGAATTTCTTGCAACTTATTGGAGAATACGATAATTAATATTCGAATAATTTAAAATCGTTTGAAAAATTGAATATCGAATAATAGTGCCGATTCTATAGAATACGATTACCGAGAGGTAAGATTTGATATTTNAAATAGCAAAGAAAAACCTTTTGATAATTGAAAAGTAAAATAGTTTTGGATACTATAAATTCTAATGTACTTGCAGTCATTAAACAAGAGTACTTAACACATTGCACACATACTCAAAGCAAATAGGAAAAATCTGCATGGTATGTTACATTAAATAATAAACAAATTTATAATATGTAATGAAAATATATATTTTATCCTGTAATCCTTCAATGAAATATTCAAAAAATAATATAGTATAAAAAAAGATATACTAGAGATATAAAATCATTGTAATATACAACTTGCAGAACTGGTAGAGGAGATAAATATATACAAATGATTATGTTTGTGTATACACATCACGTGGTAGCCAGTTTCAGACTGTAAACACCAGCATCCAGCTCAAGCCATAAATGCTATCAGCAATGGTTTGCGGCAGCCAAACTTTTGAAAAAGTGTAGAAAATGCATCAGAGACAACAGCAAGCTGAATATTACCAGGTTAATGGCTGGGAAACAAGACCATATCCTGAAGCTGTGTGACCTCGGTTTGTCGATGCATGCAGTTGCCATACGTGTTGGACAAGATGTGAGTACCATCCTGCGAATTGTGACATAATGGATGCAGGAACATCTGTGAACACGCTGAAGAGGGAGTGGATTTCACTGGTGTATAACAGAACACCGAGACCAACAGATTCACCAAACATCCCATCAGGACCTGTTTGCCATTGCAAGTAGCATCTGAAGTTGCATGTCACCATCAATGAGTGCATGTGTCCACCCAAACCATTCACAACAGGTTGCATGAAGTTGGGCTGCATGCAGGGCAGCCAGTAATTGGGTGCCATTAACTTGACACAGGGCTGCATGCTTGGTGTTGTGTCATCAACATTGCAACTGGACCACTGAACAGCATCAGGTATTATTTATTGACGAATCCCGCTTCTGTCTGTGGAGGAATGACAGTCATGGATGGATGTGGTAGTATCCTGGGGAACACTACATGCCAGCCCTTTTCCACTGAGCATCACACAAGGTATCATGTTCAATCAGCAGACAGCTCTGGTGCATATTTCTAATACTCTGACAGCAGACAAATTGTGGGGCCTTGCTGGGCACTATGTCAGGCCGCACCTGACATGGTATTTCAGCAAGACAATGCCTGACTGCATGCTGCATGGCAAACTTTCATCAGCCTGAACAGAATTCACATCCTTTCTTAGCCAGTAACCTCACCAGATCTTTCTCCCATTAAACACCTGTGAGACCTCGTCCAATGTGAGATCACTGGGGACTGCTGCTACATATCATAGATGACATGCACACAATAGTGGACAGCATGGGAAGGGATACTTCTGACAACTATTAATTGCCTCTTTGATAGTATGCCTGTGCAGGCAATATTCATTACTGAATAAACAAGTGTCTGCTGCATATCTTTGTTCTTTTAATCATTTGCATATCTCTGTCACCTCTCACCTCTACCAGTCCATAAATTCATAAATTTTCTGCTTACTATTTTAAAACATGGAGTTTTTTGCAAATTTCCATGTTTTGAGACCTCCTGAATCCAAAACAGTCAAAAAAATGGCAAAAAGAATTCTGTGGATGTGTGTGTGTGTGTTGGAGTCTATTTCACTTAATATTTTAGGATGGGGTAAAGAATAAAAAATGAAATTTGACATGGTAGATTGTATATGAGGGGCATTGATGCTATTAAATTTTGGTGGTTAAAGGTTGAGGGGTGAGGAGATAGAGGGGTGTCATATCTCAAGAGAGGTAAAACTTAATGAAGATTTTACTTGTTATTAATAGTTTTTTTTTATAACACTTATCCCTACTCTCAAAATTAAGCTTTTTGCTATTGTATAGTAAATAAAAATATAAAAGTTTTTAAAACAAAATCTCATAACAAATGGCACCACACACAATTTTGTTTACTTTGCTTAATAATACAGAAGTTCTTTTTTCAAATAAAAAGTCATAATAGCTGGATAAGTTATGCAACTCATTATTAGACTTTTTAATATGATGTTAACAATTATACTATATGCATATTATGAATTTATATCATTTAATGTATACTGTAATTGCATTATTATTTTCAATATTACCTGATCAAATCCAAATATCATGGCACAAGTTTACAATACATGGTCCTTTTATTATTACTATCAGAAAATTATTAAATACAGCAGAATTTGCTTATTATAATTGCTCTGGGATATCTATATTGTAACAGTGACCGAACAGAGCTGTTGCTAAAGGGACAACAAAAAAGCTAATCCCCTTTGTTGGCAGTGCCTATATGCAGTATATACAGGATTCCTACTCAAATTTTTGTTTTAATTTCCATGACTTTCCCTAACCAACTTTGTACAAATTCCAACCCTCACGTCCCTTACAGCAGGGATGGGCAACCTGCAGCCCACAGTAATATTTTTTGCAGCCCACATAAAATATGAATAAATACAGTATATCAATTTCCCAGCTTAAGTAAGTATGCAGCAAAAATTCAAATGTTATTTTCTACAACTTATGTTTGTGAATAGTTTTTCTACAAACAATTTAGTAAAAATTAAAACAAAAAAACTGGCTAACAGACACATCGAAACTAATTTAAAGCTAGCAGTTAATAATATTTAACCAAATATTTTCGATATACAGTGGGTGGTCGGTTAATGAACATAATCTGTTCCAAGACTTTGTTCGCTATCCAAATTGTTTGTTAACTGATTATTGATTTACCAAAGGTTTTTATGAGAATTTGATTAATTCATTCTGGAAACTCCAAAAAATAAAAAATATATACTTTCTTACTATGTTTATTTATATGTAATAATAAAAATACATATATACATACAGTCTTACAATTTTATTAGTCATGTTTTTCTGTTTGTGAGGCGTTAAAGAATCTATCCAACGTCGATTTCTTTTCTCATTTCTTCAGGATTTTTCGGAAGTAATTAATAGTATTGTAATTGTAGAGATCCCCAACCCCATTAACCTTATTCTGGTTTGGATACCACTTGGATGATCGTTGTTCTGACATCTTCCCACTTCTTCAAAAGATCTTTAGTAGCATATGTTGACATTGGTCCTCTTTTGTCTTCCTCTTTTTCAAAAGAAAACACATCTTGCTGAGTTTCTTTGTGTTGTTCATTTGAGAGTTCTTGGAGTTCTTCTGTTGTCAGATCAGTTTCAGGTTCTATTAGGAGCTCTAAAATGCTCTTTATTTCTCAAATGTGATTTTCATTACTCCATTAGCAGCTTGAGACTTCTTGATATATCTTTCATAGCTAAGATTGTGCCTACTGTAGACCTGTTCAAGCCATACTGCCTAGCAACATCAGACATCTTNTATTTCTCAGATGTGATTTTCATTACTCCATTAGCAGCTTGAGACTTCTTGATATATCTTTCATAGCTAAGATTGTGCCTACTGTAGACCTGTTCAAGCCATACTGCCTAGCAACATCAGACATCTTGTGCCCACTTTCTACCTTGGCTATTATCTCTTACTTGGTTTCTACGACGAGTACAGTTCTTGACATTCCTCTTTTTAGGCTCCATAATATTATCAGTTTCTTTTTTAAATAAAAAGTTCAGAAAAGCATTTACAAAAATTCAGAGAACAGAAATCAACTAGCCCACAAAAAATTATTTAAATGCTAGGCCTGAATGAAATTCAAAAATTGGTATTAAAACGTTAAGGAATATCTGAATGGACAGTTAAACGTTCACCTTTCATAAATAAACCCAGACACAAAACTTAACAAGTGCCCGTCCAACAGTCTGGCGAACACTATAAAAATTATTTGTCAGAAAGGTAAACAAAACGCTTAAATTACAAGGGAGAGTTTCAAAATTCAGAGGAATACTATCTGATTGGTATCAGGTTGAGTGTCGATGTTGATGTCTCCTGTGCTTCGAAAGGTTTCAAATTGTTACCTGAAGACAAGGAAAAATCGATTGATATTCATTATCCGAACATGTGTTCATTGTCCGATCATAAAAATCTTTCGTGAATGTGTTCGTTATCTGATTTGTTTGCTATCCGAACTGTTTGTTAACTGATCACCCATTGTACTTTCTTACTATGTTTATTTATATGTAATAATAAAAATACATACATACACAGTCTTGCATTTTTATTAGTCATGTTTTTTCTGTTTATGGGGGTTAAAGAATCTGTCTAATGTCAATTGCTTTTCTCTCTTCTTCAGAATTTTTCAGAAATAATTAATAGTATTGTAATTGTAGAGATTCCCAAGCCTATTAACCTCAACCTGGTTTGGATGCCAATCTAAGAACGTTGTTCTGACATCCTCCCACTTTTTCAAAAGATCTTGGATAGCAGATATCGGCATTAATCCTCTTTTTCAGAAGAAAACATATCTCACTGAGTTTCTTGGTATTGTTCAATTAAGAGTTCTTGGTGCTCTGTCGTCAGATCAATTTCGGGTTTCATTATGATCTCTTCAATGCTCTTTATTTCTCAGATGTAATTTTTGTTACTCCTTTAGCTGCTTGAGTCTTCTTGATTATACAGTATCTTTCTTAGATAAGATTGAACTGTGGCTTACTGTAGACCTGTTCAAGCCATACTGCCCAGAAACATCAGATATTTTCTGCCCACTCTCTACCTTTGCTATTATACTCTCACCTTTCGAAAATAAAAACCCACGCAAAACTTAACGAGTGCCCACCCAACAGTCTCGTGAATGCAATAAAAGAATTGTTTCTGTCAGAAAAATAAAAGGCTGGAATTACATGGGAGAGTTTCAAAGTTCGGAAGAATACTATCCAATCAGTATATACCAGGATGAGCATCGATGTCAAAGTCTCCCCGCTCTGAAAGTTTTGAATTGTTGCCTGAAAACAAGGGAAGACCAGTTATTTTACGTCGCTTCTCCTTGTGTTTATTCTGTGAGGTGTTCGTTGTCCAAACAAAAATCTTTCACTAAAGTGTTCATTAACTGAACTGTTTGTTAACCGATCACCCACTGTATTATGTTTACATCAGTTCCAGAAGCTAAATTAAGTATACCTATGCTAATTTATAATTATATATGAATAAATAATTGTGATTTACTGACATTTTTTCCCCTCTTTTCTCTTGTATGCAGCCCAGTGTCAGTTCAAAAGTTTTGAAATGCAGCCCTTACATAGAAAAAGGTTGCCTATCCCTGCCTTACAGTATGGCACATTGACAAAATAAAACAGCATTTGACTTACTATGCAGATGTGTTTTACTTCTCTCCAACATTTTAATTAGTTATTTTTTCTAATTAACANTATTAGTGCCGATTCTATAGAATACGATTACCGAGAGGTAAGATTTGATATTTTAATAAAAATTTATATTTTAAAACGTGAATATTTAAATAACAAGAGTTATAGATACATAAACAGGAATTATTATAGAAAATCATCTTAAAATTTCAAAACACTTATTCTTATAAGAAAACAAAGTTAGAAAAACATTTTGATAGAGAAAACAATTTATTTAAATAAAAAAAAAAAAAGAGAGAGAGAGACTAATTTGGCCCCATTTATCATTAGACCTTCTAAAAATACGAAAATAATTACTGAATAAATAATAAAAGCAACAATACTTTACTAATTTCAAAAAACAGGAATTTAATTTTTATGTAATAAAATAAGCAAATTATTATATAACTCGAATTTCAGAAGTGTTTTTCTATAAATTAAAAATTCTATTAGTAATATTATAATAAGAACTCTTGAAGAATTTAATTAAAATAATGTATATTCAATACTTAATTAACTTGACAAATTATAATTAAGTTATAAGTGAGAACATAAAAGAGTGTAATTAGAATCCAAAATAGAATTATAAAAACTGCTAACAGATTAAAAATTTAGTTGAAAACTGATAGGAAGACAGATACATTTAAGTTCAATGAGCAATTATTTATTGTGACATTGTCACAAGCCAGGTTACAATTTTTAATCGTCTTAATTTAAAAAATACGTGACATCCGGCCCGGTCAAGACTGTGAGTTAATATACAGTTAGTCGGGGCCTAGAGCCCCTAAGTCTTCCATATCCGGTCTGAATTTCCATCTATCTAAATACGTTCTCGAGATTAACAAAGGACAGATAGACGGTGAGAATGTATAGGTTGACAACTTATAATTTGAAAACTATAGTCAAATTAACTTCAAGATATTAACTGTTTTCAATTGAAAGATAAGATGCTTCCCATAATTAAAAAAAGGCAGTCATTTTTAAGTAAAAAAAATATTAAAATCATATTCGACCAATAAAATGAGTTTACATTTTTATCTCAAAGGCTTTATAAAAAATTATGAGAAAAGTGATATTCAATAAGTTCCTGTAATAAAAAATTATTTATGAACATCCAATAGTTTTTTTTTTTGTGTCCCAAAAATATAAAGGCAGTGAGGTAAGTTCGTTCAAAATAAAGACCAGTAATTATAATTTCTATCCAAATAAACAAATTACTCATTGGAGGCGCATATTTGCCTAGCCCTAGTGAACAATTAATTCGTTAATTTTTGTTGTGATGAAATCCGTCGTATACCCAGAGAAAAAGGGGCAAATAATCATTTTGAAAACTGGAAGAAAGTCAAATAGAGATAATACCAAGCATTTGGGAAGATCTACAAATATTGTTGACAATTTTGTGTTAAAAGATAATAACTACAGTATAATGATTATTAAAAAAAAAAATGACATCCTGTATATTACAACCATTTTTAGAAAGTTTGTAATAAAAATATATAAATCATTTTCATTACTTAAACAATTATGAATAATATTTTACACTTTTAAGTGACTGCCTTTACAATAATGGGACACATCTTAAATCTTTTATTCTTAATTCATCTGTTTCTTTTAACGTAATTCTACATGTTACCATTACTTTTTAAGATTTTATTATACCTTAATAGATAAAGTATGAAATCAAAGATGTCGAAGACACAGAAAAATACACATGCTTTAATAGACTATGAAGAAGCTCAACCATGTTACAGATGGTGCAATCCCTTTTCCTGGTATCCATTTTATCCTTTATCCAGTACCATGCTTTTCTACTCTTTCCAGCTCAACTGCATGTGTCAGACTATAGTCCACTCATCTAATACCAATCGCTCCATAGAACCTACAATCGTGACTTCAATGCAATATTTTCAGTCAGTAAACAGCAGAGCGATATCTCACATTTATTCTTTCGCCGGTTATTCAATAAATTCCGGTTTAAACCAATATCCATGTATCTACCCGCGATATCCGTACTGCGGTTATGTAGTTACGGTCAATGGTACCATTAGTGTCCAACTTCAACATTATATTCGAGTGGATATCACCGTGGACAAAGCGATTCGCCTAGTAAATTTTCCGGGAAAATGCGTGGCTGCTATGAACTATTTTGATAGCTGCATCATTCATCCAATTAGTAAAATCTTACAAGAACAAACAACAGTCAATATGGAAATCGGTAATCGCTTAGCAAAGTTTTCGAATCGTGGAATTACGTTTACATCGCTAGGACACAGTCTTGTATATTTAGTAGATACTTCGGGTACAAAATCCACATTCGAATATTTTCGGAATTTGAACTATGATTTTTCTCTCGATGTATTTTACACAAAATCCATTCATGGTGAAGCTGTTATGAATGATTGCTTTCTCAAAATCGCAAATTCCGTTCATCGATGTAATAGAAATGGCGATCAGATGTGGATCATTGCTGGAATTTGTATACAACAGAATTTGCTGGGAGATGTTTGCATAACGCATGATTTTGGAAGAAGAATCATGCGTACTTCACCTACGTTCGGTACCATATCAGTGTCAACACCTTATATTTACATGGCGGCCGGATGTGATCCCGAGAAATACGTCTTCGTGCAGAGAGGACAGCAGAGATTAAGTTCTAACTTACGATCTTTTACAGTGAGAAATGGAACACAGAAAGCTGGATTTGATAGCAGAGGAAGATTGGTTCTCAGTTGATTGAGATTATTTACTCTCGACTTACGAATTTATATAACATGTTCTATTATTTAAAAATAGTTAAGAATAAATTTGTAACGATTAAAAAATTAAAGAGAAATACAACTAAAATGCATTCTTTTAATTATTTTATAAATTAACTAGAAGATAAATCCGACATTACCCGGGCAAAAAATATCATCATACATTAACACGAAAACCATATAAAGAGTTTAGTGATTTAAATTAAAGAGATCATTGTCATATTTATCGCGATACTTGATCAATGAAATGGTACAATTTCATTGATCAAGTAGACAGGAACTGAAAATATTATATCTAATGTTAATTCTACCATTCGCAGCCGAATATCAAATGGTAATTTGATAACGAATCAAATTTTGCGAAAAATGGATCAAATATTTAAACTTCGGCACCCTCCGAAACCCCTATTTTGCGCTAGCTAATAACTGTATTATGTAATTTTCAGCAACTTAACATGCGGGCGATCTGCCGAGGGAAATTTGTCCCTATTTAGGTGTTACTAATTTGAAAACCCGAAAAACTCCGTGGCTAGCTCGTTGGCGATGCGTGAACCCACAATCAACTACCAGTATAAATTTCGACTCCATGCAGATGAGTGTTATGTACTACTCATAATGTAGGTCTACTTCGCACTATATCATATAGTCGCAGTAATTAAGTGAATGTTTGTTTGTTTTTTAATTATCCTTTTTTGTACAAATTATATTTAGGTTTATTAAAAAAAAAATTTTTTTGCCAATAGATGACACGTAAATTCAGTGAATCGAATTGATATATAGAAATCCAATAAATATTTTAGAGCGGTATATACGACGTTATCTAAGTTAGATGTATGCTAACGGAACTGCCTAATTTCGTAACAATTGGTAGAACGGCCAGTGCATAACGAACAAACATTCTCATTTATAGATATAGATACTGTTTTGCTGTTTTTAATCGATATTTGACTATTTCTTTCGAAATTATCAGTCAAAATAATTTTGAGTTTTTCTGGAAAACAAAATATTCTATAATTTTAACATTTCAATCTCCATATTTACTTTTACTATGTAACTAAACACAAAACTCCACGGAAAAGCGTATTGCGTGTTTAACAGACAGCCTAGCATGGTGGTTAGACATTCTAACGACATTTATCGGTAAAGAATAAAGAAAAGTTCGACATGCTGTCCTTCGAGAGATATTCAATGGCGGCAGTTTCGGTCGCCATTTTGCATGCAGACGTCATTCTGCGGTGTGTTCTTTTATTCCTCTGCGTAACTCGGCGCGAGTGGCATCAGTTTAAATATTCCTGCGGAACTCGTTCCTATATTCCGGCCAGAGTGCACACCGTTGGACGGCAAAAACGGCCGCTTGTAGTAGTTTACGGTGGAAAGCAACAAGGCGTCCCCCACGGCTCAGATAGCTTCGTTTCAGTGTCCGTTGTGATTTTATAAATGAAAATTTTGAAGTTGTGAAAGCGCACGTTAGTGCATGTAGTGACATGTCATCTTGAAGTTTTTCGAATGGTGGTCTGCATTCTAATTTTTTTCGTGGCTACTTCGAATGCTGTCGGCAAGGAAATCCATTTTACGGTTAAATTTTATAATTGGAACACTTCTTTTAACTTTTGTCTCTAAAAACGCATATTTTGAAATCACAGATTCCTCTATCACGATACTATGGATAGTACGGGTGCCGCCGTCTTTTTTCTCTTTCACCCTCGTTCCTAAATGCCTACAAACAGCAGTGCACGCCCGTAGTAACGGAGATGAAGTCAAGGGGTGCGTTCGTTAACAGCGGTCGCTCCGTGTCTCCGCTACTACAGGAATGCGCTGTTGTTTGTAGACATTTAGGAACGAAGGCGAAAGAAAGAAAGATGGTGGCACCCGTACTATCGATAGTATCGTTAAAGAATCTATAATTTTTAAAATATGCGTTTTTAGAGACAAAAGAAGGATATCAATTGTAAAATTTAACCATAAAATGAATTATTTTGCCGATAGAGCATTCAAAGTAGCCACGAATAAAATTAGAATGCCAGCTATCACTCGAAAAAATTTGAGGAGACACAGAACCACGTGCACTAACTCGCGCTTTCACAACTTCTAAATTTTCATTCATAAAACCATATAATGGACCCTAAAACGAAACTGTTTGAGCCATGGAGGACGCCATGTTGCTTTCCACCGTAAACTACTACTACAAGCGGCCGTTTTTGCCGTCCTACAGAGCGCACTCCGGAATATAGGAACGCGGTCCGCAGGAATTTTTAAACGGACGCTGCTCGCGCGAAGTTACGTGGAGAAATAAAAGAACGCACCCAAGGCAAGTCGTGACCCAATGCGCTGCATGTAGTCGTATGCTTAGGTACTCGCTATCACTCAGATCTCAGCATCCGCGTGATGGCGAGCTCCCACACCCCCTAAAACTGTATAACATCCAGTACTCATGATCAATCAATTGAGCTACTCAAAGCCGGAAGATTCCTTGGACTAAACATTTAAACTCGGTCTTAGCGGAGCGCGATTCCCGGCCACGCCTAGAAGTAGGTTGATTTCAGGGAACTATATCTCGCGAAGGATCACATATAGAGGTGTGGTTTCTTTGACTTTAACAAGGCATAGTCTACAGCCCTGTAATTCACATATGAAATTGTGCCATCTACATGGGCGTAGCGAGGGGCACGGGGAAGCAACGCCCCCCCCAAAAAAACCGGGGCCCCCCCAGAAGATCAGAGCCGAAAAAGTGTAAAGCTAAAAATTTTGAATACTAAAAAAATAAAAATAAAGGGTCAACGGCTCACTCAGTGCCCAATGTTGTAATTAAAGAAAGTTTCATATTTCATGTATGTTAAGTTATCGTCGATTATCATGGAATTTTCATTTTAATGAACAATAATTTGAAATAATTCAATTTTGTGTCAGGTTGGCCTCTACTAGGCCCCCCATAACAAAACACTGCTACGCCCATGGCCATCTAAACAACTATTTTCGTTGTATCTATTCATCCGACAAATTCGAAATCATTACCTGGCAAAAAACGATTCATGATTATAGAAAAAACCATTAAAATATTAGAGATTTCAATGAAGAGTTAATAATACTAAGACAATACCCTAACACAAGTTATTATTAAAGTCAATCTTATAATATGACACTTACCAACAAAATTTGTCAAACAAAAGCTTGTATCCAACTACAACATTCAAATAAGACGGGCATTAGAGCAATGTTGCCAGCCTAACAAAATGACCGTATTTTGAAAAACAATGCCCAGAGACAGATGACATTGAGAAATTTGGGGCCGTATTCTGGTCACTCGTCTCTCACAAGCCGGTCGCTGATTGGCTAATCATTTGGATTAGCCAATCAGCGACCGGCTAGTGAGAGACCAGAGACGGTGACCAGAATATGGCCCCAGATTTATTGGTTAGTTTCTTTGTCAGCGCGAATATAATTTTCTTGACATTTTATTTTTATTTATCTCAAATTATGGAACAGATAATGAAATCATTAGTGAATTAATCAGAGGAGTAAATTTAAACAATGTTATAAAATTTAAAAAAAAACCAAAAAATGTGTTGTAACACCAAATGTAAATGTTTAGATATACAGTAGACAGAACGACTCAAAAGCTAGTTAACCGACTGGTTCAATTCGGTTTGAAGGAATGAAGCAGAATCCTGACAGAATTATGTTCAATAAGCTACTTATAGTTGTTGTCAGGATTCTGCTCTTACTAAAATAATCTCCATTTGCAACTACGGCTAATATAAACAAGGAAAATGAATGACATTATCTTTCTCCCAGATATCTATTTATTGAATTTTTTGTTTTGCTAATACTCATTAAAACTCCCAGTTCAATATCTTTTAAGAACTAAAATTGAATGTTCTCAGCCGAAGATTCCGATATTTATACCGTAATTTAATGATTTTAAAATTACTATATTACTTCATTTAAAAACACTATTTATATATCGTCAGGATTTCGAATTGTATTGGATTTTCCCTCAAAGCTTAAAGGTTTAATTTTGTCCAACAGAGAGGTCCTGACGCATGACACTCGTGACGATCGATCAGCGAGGATAAAGAATGGAAAACGAAACTCCTAACACTACAATCACACTAGGAAAGTTAAACTCATTCAGAAATAACCGTTAAAGTTAAATAAATTTAACCGTGCTATTAAGAATAATAGTGGTAAACTGTGCTAACTGAAAACAACAGGAAATTTATCAGTGCAATTTCATCTAACACCACAGTTTAAAATAGCAAAGAAAAACCTTTTGATAATTGAAAAGTAAAATAGTTTTGGATACTATAAATTTTAATGTACAGTGCTTGCAGCCATTAAACAAGAGTACTTAACACATTGCACACATACTCAAAGCAAATAGGAAAAATCTGCATGGTATGTTACATTAAATAATAAACAAATTTATAATATGTAATGAAAATATATATTTTATCCTGTAATCCTTCAATGAAATATTCAAAAAATAATATAGTATAAAAAAAGATATACTAGAGATATAAAATCATTGTAATATACAACTTGCAGAACTGGTAGAGGAGATAAATATATACAAATGATTATGTTTGTGTATACACATCACGTGGTAGCCAGTTTCAGACTGTAAACACCAGCATCCAGCTCAAGCCATAAATGCTATCAGCAATGGTTTGCGGCAGCCAAACTTTTGAAAAAGTGTAGAAAATGCATCAGAGACAACAGCAAGCTGAATATTACCAGGTTAATGGCTGGGAAACAAGACCATATCCTGAAGCTGTGTGACCTCGGTTTGTCGATGCATGCAGTTGCCATACGTGTTGGACAAGATGTGAGTACCATCCTGCGAATTGTGACATAATGGATGCAGGAACATCTGTGAACACGCTGAAGAGGGAGTGGATTTCACTGGTGTATAACAGAACACCGAGACCAACAGATTCACCAAACATCCCATCAGGACCTGTTTGCCATTGCAAGTAGCATCTGAAGTTGCATGTCACCATCAATGAGTGCATGTGTCCACCCAAACCATTCACAACAGGTTGCATGAAGTTGGGCTGCATGCAGGGCAGCCAGTAATTGGGTGCCATTAACTTGACACAGGGCTGCATGCTTGGTGTTGTGTCATCAACATTGCAACTGGACCACTGAACAGCATCAGGTATTATTTATTGACGAATCCCGCTTCTGTCTGTGGAGGAATGACAGTCATGGATGGATGTGGTAGTATCCTGGGGAACACTACATGCCAGCCCTTTTCCACTGAGCATCACACAAGGTATCATGTTCAATCAGCAGACAGCTCTGGTGCATATTTCTAATACTCTGACAGCAGACAAATTGTGGGGCCTTGCTGGGCACTATGTCAGGCCGCACCTGACATGGTATTTCAGCAAGACAATGCCTGACTGCATGCTGCATGGCAAACTTTCATCAGCCTGAACAGAATTCACATCCTTTCTTAGCCAGTAACCTCACCAGATCTTTCTCCCATTAAACACCTGTGAGACCTCGTCCAATGTGAGATCACTGGGGACTGCTGCTACATATCATAGATGACATGCACACAATAGTGGACAGCATGGGAAGGGATACTTCTGACAACTATTAATTGCCTCTTTGATAGTATGCCTGTGCAGGCAATATTCATTACTGAATAAACAAGTGTCTGCTGCATATCTTTGTTCTTTTAATCATTTGCATATCTCTGTCACCTCTCACCTCTACCAGTCCATAAATTCATAAATTTTCTGCTTACTATTTTAAAACATGGAGTTTTTTGCAAATTTCCATGTTTTGAGACCTCCTGAATCCAAAACAGTCAAAAAAATGGCAAAAAGAATTCTGTGGATGTGTGTGTGTGTGTTGGAGTCTATTTCACTTAATATTTTAGGATGGGGTAAAGAATAAAAAATGAAATTTGACATGGTAGATTGTATATGAGGGGCATTGATGCTATTAAATTTTGGTGGTTAAAGGTTGAGGGGTGAGGAGATAGAGGGGTGTCATATCTCAAGAGAGGTAAAACTTAATGAAGATTTTACTTGTTATTAATAGTTTTTTTTTATAACACTTATCCCTACTCTCAAAATTAAGCTTTTTGCTATTGTATAGTAAATAAAAATATAAAAGTTTTTAAAACAAAATCTCATAACAAATGGCACCACACACAATTTTGTTTACTTTGCTTAATAATACAGAAGTTCTTTTTTCAAATAAAAAGTCATAATAGCTGGATAAGTTATGCAACTCATTATTAGACTTTTTAATATGATGTTAACAATTATACTATATGCATATTATGAATTTATATCATTTAATGTATACTGTAATTGCATTATTATTTTCAATATTACCTGATCAAATCCAAATATCATGGCACAAGTTTACAATACATGGTCCTTTTATTATTACTATCAGAAAATTATTAAATACAGCAGAATTTGCTTATTATAATTGCTCTGGGATATCTATATTGTAACAGTGACCGAACAGAGCTGTTGCTAAAGGGACAACAAAAAAGCTAATCCCCTTTGTTGGCAGTGCCTATATGCAGTATATACAGGATTCCTACTCAAATTTTTGTTTTAATTTCCATGACTTTCCCTAACCAACTTTGTACAAATTCCAACCCTCACGTCCCTTACAGCAGGGATGGGCAACCTGCAGCCCACAGTAATATTTTTTGCAGCCCACATAAAATATGAATAAATACAGTATATCAATTTCCCAGCTTAAGTAAGTATGCAGCAAAAATTCAAATGTTATTTTCTACAACTTATGTTTGTGAATAGTTTTTCTACAAACAATTTAGTAAAAATTAAAACAAAAAAACTGGCTAACAGACACATCGAAACTAATTTAAAGCTAGCAGTTAATAATATTTAACCAAATATTTTCGATATACAGTGGGTGGTCGGTTAATGAACATAATCTGTTCCAAGACTTTGTTCGCTATCCAAATTGTTTGTTAACTGATTATTGATTTACCAAAGGTTTTTATGAGAATTTGATTAATTCATTCTGGAAACTCCAAAAAATAAAAAATATATACTTTCTTACTATGTTTATTTATATGTAATAATAAAAATACATATATACATACAGTCTTACAATTTTATTAGTCATGTTTTTCTGTTTGTGAGGCGTTAAAGAATCTATCCAACGTCGATTTCTTTTCTCATTTCTTCAGGATTTTTCGGAAGTAATTAATAGTATTGTAATTGTAGAGATCCCCAACCCCATTAACCTTATTCTGGTTTGGATACCACTTGGATGATCGTTGTTCTGACATCTTCCCACTTCTTCAAAAGATCTTTAGTAGCATATGTTGACATTGGTCCTCTTTTGTCTTCCTCTTTTTCAAAAGAAAACACATCTTGCTGAGTTTCTTTGTGTTGTTCATTTGAGAGTTCTTGGAGTTCTTCTGTTGTCAGATCAGTTTCAGGTTCTATTAGGAGCTCTAAAATGCTCTTTATTTCTCAAATGTGATTTTCATTACTCCATTAGCAGCTTGAGACTTCTTGATATATCTTTCATAGCTAAGATTGTGCCTACTGTAGACCTGTTCAAGCCATACTGCCTAGCAACATCAGACATCTTGTGCCCACTTTCTACCTTGGCTATTATCTCTTACTTGGTTTCTACGACGAGTACAGTTCTTGACATTCCTCTTTTTAGGCTCCATAATATTATCAGTTTCTTTTTTAAATAAAAAGTTCAGAAAAGCATTTACAAAAATTCAGAGAACAGAAATCAACTAGCCCACAAAAAATTATTTAAATGCTAGGCCTGAATGAAATTCAAAAATTGGTATTAAAACGTTAAGGAATATCTGAATGGACAGTTAAACGTTCACCTTTCATAAATAAACCCAGACACAAAACTTAACAAGTGCCCGTCCAACAGTCTGGCGAACACTATAAAAATTATTTGTCAGAAAGGTAAACAAAACGCTTAAATTACAAGGGAGAGTTTCAAAATTCAGAGGAATACTATCTGATTGGTATCAGGTTGAGTGTCGATGTTGATGTCTCCTGTGCTTCGAAAGGTTTCAAATTGTTACCTGAAGACAAGGAAAAATCGATTGATATTCATTATCCGAACATGTGTTCATTGTCCGATCATAAAAATCTTTCGTGAATGTGTTCGTTATCTGATTTGTTTGCTATCCGAACTGTTTGTTAACTGATCACCCATTGTACTTTCTTACTATGTTTATTTATATGTAATAATAAAAATACATACATACACAGTCTTGCATTTTTATTAGTCATGTTTTTTCTGTTTATGGGGGTTAAAGAATCTGTCTAATGTCAATTGCTTTTCTCTCTTCTTCAGAATTTTTCAGAAATAATTAATAGTATTGTAATTGTAGAGATTCCCAAGCCTATTAACCTCAACCTGGTTTGGATGCCAATCTAAGAACGTTGTTCTGACATCCTCCCACTTTTTCAAAAGATCTTGGATAGCAGATATCGGCATTAATCCTCTTTTTCAGAAGAAAACATATCTCACTGAGTTTCTTGGTATTGTTCAATTAAGAGTTCTTGGTGCTCTGTCGTCAGATCAATTTCGGGTTTCATTATGATCTCTTCAATGCTCTTTATTTCTCAGATGTAATTTTTGTTACTCCTTTAGCTGCTTGAGTCTTCTTGATTATACAGTATCTTTCTTAGATAAGATTGAACTGTGGCTTACTGTAGACCTGTTCAAGCCATACTGCCCAGAAACATCAGATATTTTCTGCCCACTCTCTACCTTTGCTATTATACTCTCACCTTTCGAAAATAAAAACCCACGCAAAACTTAACGAGTGCCCACCCAACAGTCTCGTGAATGCAATAAAAGAATTGTTTCTGTCAGAAAAATAAAAGGCTGGAATTACATGGGAGAGTTTCAAAGTTCGGAAGAATACTATCCAATCAGTATATACCAGGATGAGCATCGATGTCAAAGTCTCCCCGCTCTGAAAGTTTTGAATTGTTGCCTGAAAACAAGGGAAGACCAGTTATTTTACGTCGCTTCTCCTTGTGTTTATTCTGTGAGGTGTTCGTTGTCCAAACAAAAATCTTTCACTAAAGTGTTCATTAACTGAACTGTTTGTTAACCGATCACCCACTGTATTATGTTTACATCAGTTCCAGAAGCTAAATTAAGTATACCTATGCTAATTTATAATTATATATGAATAAATAATTGTGATTTACTGACATTTTTTCCCCTCTTTTCTCTTGTATGCAGCCCAGTGTCAGTTCAAAAGTTTTGAAATGCAGCCCTTACATAGAAAAAGGTTGCCTATCCCTGCCTTACAGTATGGCACATTGACAAAATAAAACAGCATTTGACTTACTATGCAGATGTGTTTTACTTCTCTCCAACATTTTAATTAGTTATTTTTTCTAATTAACAATTGTATATTTTTTATAATTGCCAAATTATTGAAATTAAAAATAAAATGTATTACTAAAATTCTGTTATTAATCCATAATCATATATCTACAGGGCTTTAAAAAAAAATCAATTATTTATTATTATTCATTAACAAATTCTATATTATACTTTTATACATGGATCTATTTACTAAATTTGTCCCTTAATAAAATTTCTGAACTTTTTTCCAGTTTATTAATATTTTATAAAGTCAGAAATTGTTTTGTTATGCAATCAAAATTATTAAAATGAAAAATGATAAATAATACCATTTAAACTATTTATCATTTTGTGTACTTTGTAATTTTTTGAAAAAATTTTGTGTATGCTTGAGAGGAATTGTGTGTCTTGAAAATTTTCTGCTTTCCTTTTCATAAGTTGTATTGTATCACATTACTTCTTGCTGCCTGCAGATGGCTACACATAGTCAAGCATAGTCAGCAAAAAATCAACAAGGCAACCAAGGAGGCAAATTATCTTACTTTCTGACAATTTTTAACAAATTTGCTGACATTCCATAATTTTTTCTGAACACTAATGAAAATCTTAAAAAAAATATATATATATATATTTCTTACTAGACTATACATATATATGAGTCCATATCTTCTATCCCTTCACATGCTTATTGTAGAGGCATTAACAAGTCTACAGCAGAACTGTCCTTTTATTTGAGGCTACTGTCCGCCAACAAATGTAAAAAAGTTAAAAGCCTCAAATAAAAGGACGGTTCCACCGTAGACTTGTTAATGCCTCCACAATAAGCATGTGAAGGGATAGAAGATATAGACTCATGTATATGTATAGTCTAGTAAGAAATATATTTTTTCTTCTAAATATGAATTTTCCGGCAATTTTTGTTAAACTAATGAAAATCTTTCACTTTTCAGATTTGTAGGAACCCTGTATACAATATATGCTTTTGCTTTTCATCATATAAAATTAGGATACTGTTACTGTTTTTATACTTCGATTATAGCTAAATAGTGCTGGCTGAAAAAGAGAAAAATATCAGTCATTTTTCAGCTTGTCCATCCATCCTAATGATTTATTCCTGACTGCAGGATTAAATATATAACTGATAACTTTAAGTGAGGTAATTAAATAAGACTACAAATTAACAAAAATTTTGGTTTTATTGACTCTGATGTTAAAAGAATGCATTAAAACAATTAAAAATTGAAGTTCATAAATTTGAATTATTAATTAATATGTAATTCATGCAGCATTGTTTGCTTACTACTGTCTTTACATTATTAGCATTTCTTACTTCAATTACTGTATACACTAATAGCTAAACTGTTCAACAAGATAATGTAATTAGTAACAAAAGTGGGCATATGACCAATGAATTTTTCCTAAAAAAAAATGATAAAATTTTACATTTATTTGAATTTATATATACAGTAATACCTCAACTTATGCGAACCTGGAGTTACACGATTTTCAAATCTCGTCAATTCGTCTTTTGTTTGAGCACCACGCAACTCTTGATTACTCACTGCCCCCACACTATTGTTCAGCTTACATGTTCAGACGTGTCGCGCGAAATTGATACATAGCTACAATTTATTTTGTGTTACAGTAGAACATCATTTATCCAAATCAATTGGGGACTGGGGTTGTTTGGATAACTTATTTTTCGGATAACCGATTATGTATGAAAAATATATTAACCTATCCCATGTTGAAATTTTTCTCTGTTGCATGTCGCTTCACGTTGAATTTTCGTAAATGTTAAGCCTAACGAAAACTTTTTAAAATAATAATCGTGGCTATTGTATCATTAAAAATTATTTTTTTTATCTTGTACAAACAAAATAAATATATTGAAAAATATAAAAACCAAAAAACATATACTTTAGAAGTTGATGTAGTATCAAAAACATTCGATTCAGCACGACAGTCCTCAGAAAAACACCACACAAAAGTGCCAGTGCTGCCAGCTAAAACACACACACCAACAAAAAAAATATTGGAGTAGCCCAAGATATAGCCAAAGATTGCAGTGCCACAACACTAGCGAAAATTTAATTTGCCGACTGGAATGCTTTCAGATAACCGACGTTTCAGATAACAGACTTTTGGATAAATGACACTCTACTGTATTTATTTCTGTGTTTGTTATATCTATGGAGACTTGAGAGACTATATGACAATTTCTTGTAACCGTGAACGAATCAGAAGATGAGAAAAGATTAACGAAAACATTTATTAGCTTACATACATCCTACTTGGATTTTACACAAATTGCGAAATTATACCCTGACTTACACAGTTATTGCTCGGTCCCATCTATCGCGTAAGTTCGGGATATTACTGTACAGTACCTTAATGCCAAATGATTTCTGGATTACATTGGGCTATAATAATGCTACTAAATAATAATTAAATGCCAAGTAATTTGGTCTAGAAGTGGTGCCTAACATCTATTTCTAGACCAAATTACTTGTTTTGACTTTTGACTAAAATTTCCTCTCTCTCTGCTAATCAGAACCTTTACCAGTATCATAGTATACAATCTTTCTATTTGTTATTTAAAAGCCAAGAAAATAATATGCATAATTTGCTAATGCTGAAATAATAAACTGGATATCAAATTTAACTTTTTTAAAACATTAAAAACATACAAAATCTATTCTAATATTATAAAGAGATAATGTTTGTAAGTTTGTATGTAGTGGGTAATCTCTGAAACTACTCATCCGATTTCAAAAATTCTTTCACCAATATTTAGAACGGATCTTCAGGATGGACATAGGCTGTATATTATTCCATTAAACATTCATATAAATTAAACGATATCATCTAGTGTTAAGGCTTTTATGTCCAACAGATGGCACTACGAGTATGACGACTTAAATTTGCTTTTCTGTGTGGCATGCTTTTCTGTGAGGATGAACTAATGCAGATCACCTTCTATCTATCTATATAAATAAAAATGTAATGTTCATTTGTTCCTACCGATTCCTTTGAAATTTTGACACAATGCTGCATTCAAATACGCACATGTTTTTATATAATATACATGTCGAAATTCCCCCCACTGGGGGAGATGGACAGAATTAAAGCTTACCGTAAAGAACTTTGCTTCTATTTATACTATTTTAGATGCATTTTTTTCCATTTTTGATTGCATTTTAATAGAGTACATCAAGAGAATGTACACTAAGAAAGGATTTTTCGAAAAATTCCCCACTCACGGGGGAAGTGTTATACATTTATAATAGATGCATTTTGAGCCACAACAACGCGTGGCAGGGTCTACTAGTATACTATATTCCAATTAAAATGTATTGTTTGCAAGCTAGTCCAACATAGTTACTTGCTAATTATAACAAACAAGTCAGAATGGAGATGTTACATAACTGAAAAGGAAAACTTTTGTCAAGTAAAAGCAGCAACTTATACTTTTAATCCAGTTAAAATGAACACAATTGATTATGAGAACAAACATTTTCGACTGTTTTTAACAGCCATCTTCAGGTTATGGAATATTACANAATATGTAATGAAAATATATATTTTATCCTGTAATCCTTCAATGAAATATTCAAAAAATAATATAGTATAAAAAAAGATATACTAGAGATATAAAATCATTGTAATATACAACTTGCAGAACTGGTAGAGGAGATAAATATATACAAATGATTATGTTTGTGTATACACATCACGTGGTAGCCAGTTTCAGACTGTAAAGACCAGCATCCAGCTCAAGCCATAAATGCTATCAGCAATGGTTTGTGGCAGCCAAACTTTTGAAGTGTAGAAAATGCATCAGAGACAACAGCAAGCTGAATATTACCAGGTTAATGGCTGGGAAACAAGACCATATCCTGAAGCTGTGTGACCTCAGTTTGTCGATGCATGCAGTTGCCACATGTGTTGGACAAGATGTGAGTACCATCCAGCGAATTGTGACACAATGGATGCAGGAACATCTGTGAACACATTGAAGAGGGAGTGAATTTCACTGGTGTATAACAGAACACCAAGACCAACAGATTCACCAAACATCCCATCAGGACCTGTTTGCCATTGCAAGTGGCATCTGAAGTTGCATGTCACCATCAATGAGTGCATGTGTCCACCCAAACCATTCACAACAGGTTGCATGAAGTTGGGCTGCATGCAGGGCAGCCAGTAATTGGGTGCCATTAACTTGACACAGGGCTGCATGCCTAGTGTTGTGTCATCATCATTGCAACTGGACCACTGAACAGCTTCAGGTATTGTTTATTGACGAATCCTGCTTCTGTCTGTGGAGGAATGACAGTCATGGATGGGTGTGGGTAGTATCTGGGAAACACTACATGCCAGCCCTTTTCCACTGAGCATCACACAAGGTATCATGTTCAATCAGCAGACAGCTCTGGTGCATATTTCTAATACTCTGACAGCAGACAAATTGTGGGGCCTTGCTGGGCACTATGTCAGGCCGCACCTGACATGGTATTCCAGCAAGACAATGCATGACTGCATGTTACATGGCGAACTTTCATCAGCCTGAACAGAATTCACATCCTTTCTTAGCCAGTAACCTCACCAGATCTTTCTCCCATTAAACACCTGTGAGACCTCGTCCAATGTGAGATCACTGGGGACTGCTGCTACATATCATAGATGACATGCACACAATAGTGGACAGCATGGGAAGGGATACTTCTGACAACTATTAATTTCCTCTTTGATAGTATGTCTGTGCAGGCAATATTCATTACTGAATAAACAAGTGTCTGCTGCATATCTTTGTTCTTTTAATCATTTTCATATCTCTGTCACCTCTCACCTCTACCAGTCCATAAATTCATAAATTTTCTGCTTAGTATTTTAAAACGTGGAGATTTTGCAAATTTCCATGTTTTGAGACCTCCTGAATCCAAAACAGTCAAAAAAATGGCAAAAAGAATTCTCTCTCTCTCTCTGTGTGTGTGTGTGTGTGTGTGTGTTGGAGTCTATTTTACTTAATATTTTAAGATAGGGTAAAGATTAATATATGAAATTTGACATGGTGGATTGTATATGAGGGGCATTGATGCTATTAAATTTAGATGGTTAAAGGTTGAGGGGATAGAGGGTGTCATATCTCAAGAGAGGTAAGACTTAAGAAGATTTTACTTGTTATTAACAGTTTTTTTTATAACACTCATCCCTACTCTCAAAATTAAGTTATTTGCTATTGTACAGTAAATAAAAATATAAAAGTTTTTAAAACAAAATCTCATAACAAATGGCACCACACACAATTTTGTTTACTTTGCTTAATAATACAGAAGTTCTTTTTTCAAATAAAAACTCATAATAGCTGGATAAGTTATGCAACTCATTGCTAGACTTTCTAATATGATGATAACAATTATACTATATACATATTATGAATTTATATCATTTAATGTATACTGTAATTGCATTATTATTTTCAATATTACCTGATCAAATCCAAATATCATGGCACAAGTTTACAATACATGGTCCTTTTATTATTACTATCAGAAAATTATTAAATACAGCAGAATTTGCTTATTATAATTGCTCTGGGATATCTATATTGTAACAGTGACCGAACAGAGCTGTTGCTAAAGGGACAACAAAAAAGCTAATCCCCTTTGTTGGCAGTGCCTATATGCAGTATATACAGGATTCCTACTCAAATTTTTGTTTTAATTTCCATGACTTTCCCTAACCAACTTTGTACAAATTCCAACCCTCACGTCCCTTACAGCAGGGATGGGCAACCTGCAGCCCACAGTAATATTTTTTGCAGCCCACATAAAATATGAATAAATACAGTATATCAATTTCCCAGCTTAAGTAAGTATGCAGCAAAAATTCAAATGTTATTTTCTACAACTTATGTTTGTGAATAGTTTTTCTACAAACAATTTAGTAAAAATTAAAACAAAAAAACTGGCTAACAGACACATCGAAACTAATTTAAAGCTAGCAGTTAATAATATTTAACCAAATATTTTCGATATACAGTGGGTGGTCGGTTAATGAACATAATCTGTTCCAAGACTTTGTTCGCTATCCAAATTGTTTGTTAACTGATTATTGATTTACCAAAGGTTTTTATGAGAATTTGATTAATTCATTCTGGAAACTCCAAAAAATAAAAAATATATACTTTCTTACTATGTTTATTTATATGTAATAATAAAAATACATATATACATACAGTCTTACAATTTTATTAGTCATGTTTTTCTGTTTGTGAGGCGTTAAAGAATCTATCCAACGTCGATTTCTTTTCTCATTTCTTCAGGATTTTTCGGAAGTAATTAATAGTATTGTAATTGTAGAGATCCCCAACCCCATTAACCTTATTCTGGTTTGGATACCACTTGGATGATCGTTGTTCTGACATCTTCCCACTTCTTCAAAAGATCTTTAGTAGCATATGTTGACATTGGTCCTCTTTTGTCTTCCTCTTTTTCAAAAGAAAACACATCTTGCTGAGTTTCTTTGTGTTGTTCATTTGAGAGTTCTTGGAGTTCTTCTGTTGTCAGATCAGTTTCAGGTTCTATTAGGAGCTCTAAAATGCTCTTTATTTCTCAAATGTGATTTTCATTACTCCATTAGCAGCTTGAGACTTCTTGATATATCTTTCATAGCTAAGATTGTGCCTACTGTAGACCTGTTCAAGCCATACTGCCTAGCAACATCAGACATCTTGTGCCCACTTTCTACCTTGGCTATTATCTCTTACTTGGTTTCTACGACGAGTACAGTTCTTGACATTCCTCTTTTTAGGCTCCATAATATTATCAGTTTCTTTTTTAAATAAAAAGTTCAGAAAAGCATTTACAAAAATTCAGAGAACAGAAATCAACTAGCCCACAAAAAATTATTTAAATGCTAGGCCTGAATGAAATTCAAAAATTGGTATTAAAACGTTAAGGAATATCTGAATGGACAGTTAAACGTTCACCTTTCATAAATAAACCCAGACACAAAACTTAACAAGTGCCCGTCCAACAGTCTGGCGAACACTATAAAAATTATTTGTCAGAAAGGTAAACAAAACGCTTAAATTACAAGGGAGAGTTTCAAAATTCAGAGGAATACTATCTGATTGGTATCAGGTTGAGTGTCGATGTTGATGTCTCCTGTGCTTCGAAAGGTTTCAAATTGTTACCTGAAGACAAGGAAAAATCGATTGATATTCATTATCCGAACATGTGTTCATTGTCCGATCATAAAAATCTTTCGTGAATGTGTTCGTTATCTGATTTGTTTGCTATCCGAACTGTTTGTTAACTGATCACCCATTGTACTTTCTTACTATGTTTATTTATATGTAATAATAAAAATACATACATACACAGTCTTGCATTTTTATTAGTCATGTTTTTTCTGTTTATGGGGGTTAAAGAATCTGTCTAATGTCAATTGCTTTTCTCTCTTCTTCAGAATTTTTCAGAAATAATTAATAGTATTGTAATTGTAGAGATTCCCAAGCCTATTAACCTCAACCTGGTTTGGATGCCAATCTAAGAACGTTGTTCTGACATCCTCCCACTTTTTCAAAAGATCTTGGATAGCAGATATCGGCATTAATCCTCTTTTTCAGAAGAAAACATATCTCACTGAGTTTCTTGGTATTGTTCAATTAAGAGTTCTTGGTGCTCTGTCGTCAGATCAATTTCGGGTTTCATTATGATCTCTTCAATGCTCTTTATTTCTCAGATGTAATTTTTGTTACTCCTTTAGCTGCTTGAGTCTTCTTGATTATACAGTATCTTTCTTAGATAAGATTGAACTGTGGCTTACTGTAGACCTGTTCAAGCCATACTGCCCAGAAACATCAGATATTTTCTGCCCACTCTCTACCTTTGCTATTATACTCTCACCTTTCGAAAATAAAAACCCACGCAAAACTTAACGAGTGCCCACCCAACAGTCTCGTGAATGCAATAAAAGAATTGTTTCTGTCAGAAAAATAAAAGGCTGGAATTACATGGGAGAGTTTCAAAGTTCGGAAGAATACTATCCAATCAGTATATACCAGGATGAGCATCGATGTCAAAGTCTCCCCGCTCTGAAAGTTTTGAATTGTTGCCTGAAAACAAGGGAAGACCAGTTATTTTACGTCGCTTCTCCTTGTGTTTATTCTGTGAGGTGTTCGTTGTCCAAACAAAAATCTTTCACTAAAGTGTTCATTAACTGAACTGTTTGTTAACCGATCACCCACTGTATTATGTTTACATCAGTTCCAGAAGCTAAATTAAGTATACCTATGCTAATTTATAATTATATATGAATAAATAATTGTGATTTACTGACATTTTTTCCCCTCTTTTCTCTTGTATGCAGCCCAGTGTCAGTTCAAAAGTTTTGAAATGCAGCCCTTACATAGAAAAAGGTTGCCTATCCCTGCCTTACAGTATGGCACATTGACAAAATAAAACAGCATTTGACTTACTATGCAGATGTGTTTTACTTCTCTCCAACATTTTAATTAGTTATTTTTTCTAATTAACAATTGTATATTTTTTATAATTGCCAAATTATTGAAATTAAAAATAAAATGTATTACTAAAATTCTGTTATTAATCCATAATCATATATCTACAGGGCTTTAAAAAAAAATCAATTATTTATTATTATTCATTAACAAATTCTATATTATACTTTTATACATGGATCTATTTACTAAATTTGTCCCTTAATAAAATTTCTGAACTTTTTTCCAGTTTATTAATATTTTATAAAGTCAGAAATTGTTTTGTTATGCAATCAAAATTATTAAAATGAAAAATGATAAATAATACCATTTAAACTATTTATCATTTTGTGTACTTTGTAATTTTTTGAAAAAATTTTGTGTATGCTTGAGAGGAATTGTGTGTCTTGAAAATTTTCTGCTTTCCTTTTCATAAGTTGTATTGTATCACATTACTTCTTGCTGCCTGCAGATGGCTACACATAGTCAAGCATAGTCAGCAAAAAATCAACAAGGCAACCAAGGAGGCAAATTATCTTACTTTCTGACAATTTTTAACAAATTTGCTGACATTCCATAATTTTTTCTGAACACTAATGAAAATCTTAAAAAAAATATATATATATATATTTCTTACTAGACTATACATATATATGAGTCCATATCTTCTATCCCTTCACATGCTTATTGTAGAGGCATTAACAAGTCTACAGCAGAACTGTCCTTTTATTTGAGGCTACTGTCCGCCAACAAATGTAAAAAAGTTAAAAGCCTCAAATAAAAGGACGGTTCCACCGTAGACTTGTTAATGCCTCCACAATAAGCATGTGAAGGGATAGAAGATATAGACTCATGTATATGTATAGTCTAGTAAGAAATATATTTTTTCTTCTAAATATGAATTTTCCGGCAATTTTTGTTAAACTAATGAAAATCTTTCACTTTTCAGATTTGTAGGAACCCTGTATACAATATATGCTTTTGCTTTTCATCATATAAAATTAGGATACTGTTACTGTTTTTATACTTCGATTATAGCTAAATAGTGCTGGCTGAAAAAGAGAAAAATATCAGTCATTTTTCAGCTTGTCCATCCATCCTAATGATTTATTCCTGACTGCAGGATTAAATATATAACTGATAACTTTAAGTGAGGTAATTAAATAAGACTACAAATTAACAAAAATTTTGGTTTTATTGACTCTGATGTTAAAAGAATGCATTAAAACAATTAAAAATTGAAGTTCATAAATTTGAATTATTAATTAATATGTAATTCATGCAGCATTGTTTGCTTACTACTGTCTTTACATTATTAGCATTTCTTACTTCAATTACTGTATACACTAATAGCTAAACTGTTCAACAAGATAATGTAATTAGTAACAAAAGTGGGCATATGACCAATGAATTTTTCCTAAAAAAAAATGATAAAATTTTACATTTATTTGAATTTATATATACAGTAATACCTCAACTTATGCGAACCTGGAGTTACACGATTTTCAAATCTCGTCAATTCGTCTTTTGTTTGAGCACCACGCAACTCTTGATTACTCACTGCCCCCACACTATTGTTCAGCTTACATGTTCAGACGTGTCGCGCGAAATTGATACATAGCTACAATTTATTTTGTGTTACAGTAGAACATCATTTATCCAAATCAATTGGGGACTGGGGTTGTTTGGATAACTTATTTTTCGGATAACCGATTATGTATGAAAAATATATTAACCTATCCCATGTTGAAATTTTTCTCTGTTGCATGTCGCTTCACGTTGAATTTTCGTAAATGTTAAGCCTAACGAAAACTTTTTAAAATAATAATCGTGGCTATTGTATCATTAAAAATTATTTTTTTTATCTTGTACAAACAAAATAAATATATTGAAAAATATAAAAACCAAAAAACATATACTTTAGAAGTTGATGTAGTATCAAAAACATTCGATTCAGCACGACAGTCCTCAGAAAAACACCACACAAAAGTGCCAGTGCTGCCAGCTAAAACACACACACCAACAAAAAAAATATTGGAGTAGCCCAAGATATAGCCAAAGATTGCAGTGCCACAACACTAGCGAAAATTTAATTTGCCGACTGGAATGCTTTCAGATAACCGACGTTTCAGATAACAGACTTTTGGATAAATGACACTCTACTGTATTTATTTCTGTGTTTGTTATATCTATGGAGACTTGAGAGACTATATGACAATTTCTTGTAACCGTGAACGAATCAGAAGATGAGAAAAGATTAACGAAAACATTTATTAGCTTACATACATCCTACTTGGATTTTACACAAATTGCGAAATTATACCCTGACTTACACAGTTATTGCTCGGTCCCATCTATCGCGTAAGTTCGGGATATTACTGTACAGTACCTTAATGCCAAATGATTTCTGGATTACATTGGGCTATAATAATGCTACTAAATAATAATTAAATGCCAAGTAATTTGGTCTAGAAGTGGTGCCTAACATCTATTTCTAGACCAAATTACTTGTTTTGACTTTTGACTAAAATTTCCTCTCTCTCTGCTAATCAGAACCTTTACCAGTATCATAGTATACAATCTTTCTATTTGTTATTTAAAAGCCAAGAAAATAATATGCATAATTTGCTAATGCTGAAATAATAAACTGGATATCAAATTTAACTTTTTTAAAACATTAAAAACATACAAAATCTATTCTAATATTATAAAGAGATAATGTTTGTAAGTTTGTATGTAGTGGGTAATCTCTGAAACTACTCATCCGATTTCAAAAATTCTTTCACCAATATTTAGAACGGATCTTCAGGATGGACATAGGCTGTATATTATTCCATTAAACATTCATATAAATTAAACGATATCATCTAGTGTTAAGGCTTTTATGTCCAACAGATGGCACTACGAGTATGACGACTTAAATTTGCTTTTCTGTGTGGCATGCTTTTCTGTGAGGATGAACTAATGCAGATCACCTTCTATCTATCTATATAAATAAAAATGTAATGTTCATTTGTTCCTACCGATTCCTTTGAAATTTTGACACAATGCTGCATTCAAATACGCACATGTTTTTATATAATATACATGTCGAAATTCCCCCCACTGGGGGAGATGGACAGAATTAAAGCTTACCGTAAAGAACTTTGCTTCTATTTATACTATTTTAGATGCATTTTTTTCCATTTTTGATTGCATTTTAATAGAGTACATCAAGAGAATGTACACTAAGAAAGGATTTTTCGAAAAATTCCCCACTCACGGGGGAAGTGTTATACATTTATAATAGATGCATTTTGAGCCACAACAACGCGTGGCAGGGTCTACTAGTATACTATATTCCAATTAAAATGTATTGTTTGCAAGCTAGTCCAACATAGTTACTTGCTAATTATAACAAACAAGTCAGAATGGAGATGTTACATAACTGAAAAGGAAAACTTTTGTCAAGTAAAAGCAGCAACTTATACTTTTAATCCAGTTAAAATGAACACAATTGATTATGAGAACAAACATTTTCGACTGTTTTTAACAGCCATCTTCAGGTTATGGAATATTACATAGAATAAAATTCAAAAACAAAATTTAACATTCTCATAATAAATTATGTTCATTTTAACTGAATTACAGATATTAGTTGCTGCTTTTATTGTATTTCTTCCAGTTTGCACTTTCTTTTATCATACAAGTAATTCACAACATAATTAAAACATCAGATCAGATAATGAATGAATAAATTAAATGTAAATGATTATAAATATAATCAGATTTATTATCAAAATTGTATAATTTATTAAATGTAAATGAAATGAATGCTAATGAATTATATTTAAACTTTTACATTTTTGATTACAAATTTACAAACTTAGATTAAATTTCAATCAAAATAAATTTAAAAAGTGAAATTTAGATTAACAGTAACAATCTTTTGTTAAAATTTACAATGCTAATAATTATATAAAATTAAACATCCAAATATTTGTTTCAAGTAAAAATTATATCAATATTAGTTATTTAACAAAAAAATGTTCAGTAAATATGCTTTATCTTGAATTCTTTGAAACTTGAAATGACTTCACATTATTGTCAAATGTACAATTTTTATTTGCATTACATAAGTTGATGATCTGTTTATTATTCTTTTCCTTTGTTTTTTCTTAGAAAATTTTTTAGAACATCTAAGGAAATGAATGTCAATGAAATGAGATACTTTTCAAGTTGAATTTTACACAATAATATAACAGTAATTTAAAAAAAAAAATTCTGGTTGTAATCAACTGTTCCATTAAAAAACACAAGTTTATGTAAAATTTGCAGGCTCAATAAATACGCAGTAGCGTGGCATTGTTTCCATTACAGTTTAACCACCAAGGACAGTTTGTTACTGCTTCATTGCATGATACTGACAGAGATAATGCTACAAAGATGCCACATAGATGATGTTACAAAAAGGAAGAATTATCTGTCTACAAGTAGGCCACTTGCACTAGACAGATGTGTCCAGAACTCTAAATGTGCTACAGAGTATCATATCCAGATTTTTAACCAGATTTCAAAGAACAAGATATGTTAGATGTCAATCAGGATATGAACATTTAAAACTTACCACTTATCAAAAAGACCATTATTTGATGTTAATAGCATTTTGTAACCAAATAATGTTTCTACTTCTCCTTTTCCTCAATATAAATTGAACTTGTCTTCTCTTGCCTCTCCAATTTTTCTTCTCCTTGATCTCCCTTTTCTAGATCCACACATATGAATTCTTTAGTGAAAATTAGAAGCAGGATACAAAGGAGAAGAAAAATTGGAAAAAGGAAAGAGAAAAAGAGTTCAAATTATATTGAGGAAAAGAAGAAAAAAAAAAAACAAATGTATAAATAGAGAAAGGGGCAAAGCAAGTCAAAAATGTTGACTTATTCTGAAACTGTCTTCTTTTATTGTTTTTCTTGTCACAACTAGGTGCATAGACAGACACTGGGCATCTTTATCATCACTTTTTATTCTGGCATATGCTCTTCTTCTGTCAGCTTTTCTTTAGAGATATCTGGTAAGGAGGTGCTAACTAATATACATCTTGCTTAAAAATTACATATATTTACAGTTAAAAATTTGTACAGTTAAAATTTCCTGGAATTACACTGATTGACACTTAGCTCTCACTTGTAATGCTTTAAGCTCCATTAAAATAAAATTTAAGAATTGTAAGTACTCTGATTTATTCATGTAAAATATTAATCTATAATTTGCAATTAATATAGTTTTTAATTTTACATAACATAAGCTAAAATATGGGAGATATTCTATATTTATAAACTGACTAATGTTTTTTTTAAAAATATGACACTGTTCTGTCTTGTTATCCATGAGTGATGCAACAAGATTGAGAATGTAACACGTGACATGCACTGTACTAGTCAATGATGCATATACAATGCCACTTTCGTTAACTAGCTGTGGATACTGTATGTGAAGAAAGGTTTTTAACCATTTGCTCCATTAGGGACACTTGTGAAAAAGGTTTCTTTTTAGGGATTTAATTAAAAAAAAAGGGGGCATGGAATTTTTGGAGATGTATTTTGAAAAAGAAAGAAAGAAGAGGGAGGGAAAAACAGATTGAATTAACAAGGTTTAGAAAACTTATTAAATTGGATAACAAAATAGATAAAAGATGTTTTGTTATCCCATCTATTAACATGATAGTCATAAAGAAAAAGATAACATCTATTTTGATATCTTTTTTGTTAACAAGTCTGTTTTGTTATCACATGCTAATCCTAAAGGAGTAGTTACCAAAACAAACAACAAAACAGACATTGACAGGTTTGTTATTCTATCTGTTTACACATAAGACCTAAAAAGCAATTTATTGCTGTGAGTAATGAAATACATGTTAATAGGTCTGTTTTGTTATACCAACTACAGTAAGACCCCGCTTAACGCGGAGGACGCACCCCAAGACAACAAAACACTAAATGAAATAGCATTAAACAAGGTCATTTTAACACAGAGTAAATAGGGAAAAGGGAACACGCATCCAAAAATAAACACTTTTACTTTAATTTTGAGTTACTTTNTAGATTAACAGTAACAATCTTTTGTTAAAATTTACAATGCTAATAATTATATAAAATTAAACATCGAAATATTTGTTTCAAGTAAAAATTATATCGATATTAATTATTTAACAAAAAAATTTTCAGTAAATATGCTTTATCTTGAATTCTTTGAAACTTGAATGACTTCACATTATTGTAAAATGCACAATTTTTATTTGCATTACATAAGTTGATGATTTGTTTATTATTCTTTTTCTTTGTTTTTTCTTAGACAATTTTTTAGAACATCTAAGGAAATGAATGTCAATGAAATGAGATATTTTGCAAGTTGAATTTTACACAATAATATAACAGTAATTTAAAAAAAAAAATTCTGGTTGTAATCAACTGTTCCATTAAAAAACACAAGTTTATGTAAAATTTGCAGGCTCAATAAATACGCAGTAGCGTGGCATTGTTTCCATTACAGTTTAACCACCAAGGACAGTTTGTTACTGCTTCATTGCATGATACTGACAGAGATAATGCTACAAAGATGCCACATAGATGATGTTACAAAAAGGAAGAATTATCTGTCTACAAGTAGGCCACTTGCACTAGACAGATGTGTCCAGAACTCTAAATGTGCTACAGAGTATCATATCCAGATTTTTAACCAGATTTCAAAGAACAAGATATGTTAGATGTCAATCAGGATATGAACATTTAAAACTTACCACTTATCAAAAAGACCATTATTTGATGTTAATAGCATTTTGTAACCAAATAATGTTTCTACTTCTCCTTTTTCTCAATATAAATTGAACTTGTCTTCTCTTGCCTCTCCAATTTTTCTTCTCCTTGATCTCCCTTTTCTAGATCCACACATATGAATTCTTTAGTGAAAATTAGAAGCAGGATACAAAGGAGAAGAAAAATTGGTGAAAGGAAAGAGAAAAAGTGTTCAAATTATATTGAGGAAAAGAAGAAAAAAAAAACAAATGTATAAATAGAGAAAGGGGCAAAGCAAGTCAAAAATGTTGACTTATTCTGAAACTGTCTTCTTTTATTGTTTTTCTTGTCACAACTAGGTGCATAGACAGACACTGGGCATCTTTATCNTAAAAATACATATATACACACAGTCTTACATTTTTATTAGTCATGTTTTACTGTTTGTGAGGTGTTAAAGAATCTGTCCAATGTCGATTGCTTTTCTCATTTCTTCAGGATTTTTCGGAAGTAATTAATAGTATTGTAATTGTAGAGATCCCCAACCCCATTAACCTTATCCTGGTTTGGATACCACTTGGATGATCGTTGTTCTGACATCCTCCCACTTCAAAAGATCTTTAGTAGCATATGTCGATGTTGGTCCTCTTTTGTCTTCCTCTTTTTCAAAAGAAAACACATCTTGCTGAGTTTCTTCGTGTTGTTCATTTGCGAGTTCTTGGAGTTCTTCTGTCGTCAGATCAGTTTCAGGTTCCATTAGGAGCTCTAAAATGCTCTTTATTTCTCAGATGTGATTTTCATTACTCCATTAGCAGCTTGAGACTTCTTGATATATCTTTCATAGCTAAGATAGTGCCTACTCTAGACCTGTTCAAGCCATACTGCCTAGCAACATCAGACATCTTGTGGCCACTTTCTACCTTGGCTATTATCTCTTACTTGGTTTCTACGGTGAGCACAGTTCTTGACACTCCTCTTTTTAGGCTGCATAATATTATCAGTTTCTTTTTTAAATAATAAGTTCAGAAAAGCACTTACAAAAATTCAGAGAACAGAAATCAACTAGTCCACAAAAAATTATTTAAATGCAAGGCCCGGATGAAATTCAAAAATTGGTATCAAAACGTTAATGAATATCTGAATGGACAGTTAAATGTTCACCTTTCGTAAATAAACCCAGACACAAAACTTAACAAGTGCCCATCCAACAGTTTGGCAAACACTATAAAAATTATTTGTCAGAAAGATAAACAAAATGCTCAAATTACAAGGGAGTTTCAAAATTCACAGGAATACTATCTGTTTGGTATCAGGTTGAGTGTCGATATTGATGTCTCCTGCACTTCGAAAGGTTTCAAATTGTTACCTGAAGACAAGGGAAAAACAATTGGTATTCATTATCTGAACATGTGTTCATTGTCCGACCATAAAAATCTTTCGCGAATGTGTTTGTTATCTGATTTGTTTGCTATCCAAACTGTTCGTTAATCGATCACCCACTGTACTTTCTTACTATGTTTATTTATATGTAATAATAAAAATACATACATACACAGTCTTGCATTTTTATTAGTCATGTTTTTTCTGTTTGTGGGGGTTAAAGAATCTGTCTAATGTCAATTGCTTTTCTCTCTTCTTCAGAATTTTCCAGAAATAATTAATAGCATTTTAATTGTAGAGATTTTCAAGCCTATTAACCTCAACCTGGTTTGGATGCCATTCTAAGATCATTGTTCTGACAACCTCCCACTTTTTCAAAAGATCTTGAATAGCGGATATCGGCATTAATCCTCTTTTTCAGAAGAAAACATATCTCTCTGAGTTTCTTGGTATTGTTCAATTAAGAATTCATGGTGCTCTGTCGTCAGATCAATTTCGGGTTCCATTATGATCTCTTCAATGCTTTTTATTTCTCAGATGTGATTTTTGTTACTCCTTTAGCTGCTTGAGTCTTCTTGATTATACAGTATCTTTCTTAGATAAGATTGAACTGTGGCCTACTGTAGACCTATTCAAGCCATACTGCCCAGAAACATCAGATATTTTCTGCTCTCTCTCTCCCTTCGCTGTTATACTCTCATCTTTCTAAAATAAAAACTGACGCGAAACTTAATGAGTGCCCACCTAACAGTCTCGTGAATACAATAAAAGAATTGTTTCTGTCAGAAAAATAAAAGGCTGGAATTACATGGGAGAGTTTCAAAGTTCAGAGGAATACTATCCAATTAGTATATACCGGGTTGAGCATCAATGTCGAAGTCTCCGCGCTCTGAAAGTTTTGAATTGTTGCCTGAAGACAAGGGAAGACCAGTTATTTTACATCGCTTCTCCTTGTGTTTATTCTGTGAGGTGTTCGTTGTCCGAACAAAAATCTTTCGTAAAAGTGTTCATTAACTGAACTTCAGGGTGGACATAGGCTGTATATTATTCCGTTAAACATTCATATAAATTAAAAGATATCATCTAGGGTTAAAGCTTTTATGTCCAACAGATGGCGCTACGAGTACAACGACCTAAGTTTGCTTTTCTGTGTGGCATGCTTTTCTGTGAGGATGAACTAAAGCAGATCATCTTCTATCTATCTATATAAATAAAAACATAATGTTTGTTTGTTCCTACTGATTCCTTTGAAATTTTGACATAATGCTGCATTCGAATATGCACATGTTTTTATATTATATACATGTTGAAATTCCCCTCACTGGGGGGAGGAGATGGACAGGATTAAGGCTTACTGTAAAGAACTCGGTCTGCTTCTACTTATACTATTTTAGATGCATTTTTTTGCGTTTTTAATTGTGTTTTAATAGAATACGTCAAGAGAATGTACACTAAGAAGGGATTTTCGAAAAAATTCCCCCCACGAGGGAAGTGTTATACATTTATAATAGATACATTTTGAGCCACAACAACACGTGGCGGGGTCTGCTAGTATATTATATTCCAATTAAAATGTATTGTTTGCAACCTAGTCCAACATAGTTACTTGCTAATTATAACAAACAAGTCAGAATGGAGATATTACATAACTGAAAAGGAAAACTTTTGTCAAGAAAAAGCAGCAACTTATACTTTTAATCCAGTTAAAATGAACACAATTGATTATGAGAACAAACATTTTCGACTGTTTTTAACAGCCATCTTCAGGTTATGGAATATTACATAGAATAAAATTCAAAAACAAAATTTAACATTCTCATAATAAATTATGTTCATTTTAACTGAATTACAGATATTAGTTGCTGCTTTTATTGTATTTCTTCCAGTTTGCACTTTCTTTTATCATACAAGTAATTCACAACATAATTAAAACATCAGATCAGATAATGAATGAATAAATTAAATGTAAATGATTATAAATATAATCAGATTTATTATCAAAATTGTATAATTTATTAAATGTAAATGAAATGAATGCTAATGAATTATATTTAAACTTTTACATTTTTGATTACAAATTTACAAACTTAGATTAAATTTCAATCAAAATAAATTTAAAAAGTGAAATTTAGATTAACAGTAACAATCTTTTGTTAAAATTTACAATGCTAATAATTATATAAAATTAAACATCCAAATATTTGTTTCAAGTAAAAATTATATCAATATTAGTTATTTAACAAAAAAATGTTCAGTAAATATGCTTTATCTTGAATTCTTTGAAACTTGAAATGACTTCACATTATTGTCAAATGTACAATTTTTATTTGCATTACATAAGTTGATGATCTGTTTATTATTCTTTTCCTTTGTTTTTTCTTAGAAAATTTTTTAGAACATCTAAGGAAATGAATGTCAATGAAATGAGATACTTTTCAAGTTGAATTTTACACAATAATATAACAGTAATTTAAAAAAAAAAATTCTGGTTGTAATCAACTGTTCCATTAAAAAACACAAGTTTATGTAAAATTTGCAGGCTCAATAAATACGCAGTAGCGTGGCATTGTTTCCATTACAGTTTAACCACCAAGGACAGTTTGTTACTGCTTCATTGCATGATACTGACAGAGATAATGCTACAAAGATGCCACATAGATGATGTTACAAAAAGGAAGAATTATCTGTCTACAAGTAGGCCACTTGCACTAGACAGATGTGTCCAGAACTCTAAATGTGCTACAGAGTATCATATCCAGATTTTTAACCAGATTTCAAAGAACAAGATATGTTAGATGTCAATCAGGATATGAACATTTAAAACTTACCACTTATCAAAAAGACCATTATTTGATGTTAATAGCATTTTGTAACCAAATAATGTTTCTACTTCTCCTTTTCCTCAATATAAATTGAACTTGTCTTCTCTTGCCTCTCCAATTTTTCTTCTCCTTGATCTCCCTTTTCTAGATCCACACATATGAATTCTTTAGTGAAAATTAGAAGCAGGATACAAAGGAGAAGAAAAATTGGAAAAAGGAAAGAGAAAAAGAGTTCAAATTATATTGAGGAAAAGAAGAAAAAAAAAAAACAAATGTATAAATAGAGAAAGGGGCAAAGCAAGTCAAAAATGTTGACTTATTCTGAAACTGTCTTCTTTTATTGTTTTTCTTGTCACAACTAGGTGCATAGACAGACACTGGGCATCTTTATCATCACTTTTTATTCTGGCATATGCTCTTCTTCTGTCAGCTTTTCTTTAGAGATATCTGGTAAGGAGGTGCTAACTAATATACATCTTGCTTAAAAATTACATATATTTACAGTTAAAAATTTGTACAGTTAAAATTTCCTGGAATTACACTGATTGACACTTAGCTCTCACTTGTAATGCTTTAAGCTCCATTAAAATAAAATTTAAGAATTGTAAGTACTCTGATTTATTCATGTAAAATATTAATCTATAATTTGCAATTAATATAGTTTTTAATTTTACATAACATAAGCTAAAATATGGGAGATATTCTATATTTATAAACTGACTAATGTTTTTTTTAAAAATATGACACTGTTCTGTCTTGTTATCCATGAGTGATGCAACAAGATTGAGAATGTAACATGTGACATGCACTGTACTAGTCAATGATGCATATACAATGCCACTTTCGTTAACTAGCTGTGGATACTGTATGTGAAGAAAGGTTTTTAACCATTTGCTCCATTAGGGACACTTGTGAAAAAGGTTTCTTTTTAGGGATTTAATTAAAAAAAAAGGGGGCATGGAATTTTTGGAGATGTATTTTGAAAAAGAAAGAAAGAGGGAGGGAAAAACAGATTGAATTAACAAGGTTTAGAAAACTTATTAAATTGGATAACAAAATAGATAAAAGATGTTTTGTTATCCCATCTATTAACATGATAGTCATAAAGAAAAAGATAACATCTATTTTGATATCTTTTTTGTTAACAAGTCTGTTTTGTTATCACATGCTAATCTTAAAGGAGTAGTTACCAAACCAAACAACAAAACAGACATTGACAGGTTTGTTATTCTATCTGTTTACACATAAGACCTAAAAAGCAATTTATTGCTGTGAGTAATGAAATACATGTTAATAGGTCTGTTTTGTTATACCAACTACAGTAAGACCCCGCTTAACGCGGAGGACGCACCCCAAGACAACAAAACACTAAATGAAATAGCATTAAACAAGGTCATTTTAACACAGAGTAAATAGGGAAAAGGGAACACGCATCCAAAAATAAACACTTTTACTTTAATTTTGAGTTATTTTTATATTAATTTACATAATAATATAATATGTTAAATAACACAAACACACAGAAATGTAAAGTTCATTTTTTGTGATGAAGGTCCTGGGTTTTCTGAAATTCTCGTTATTTGCAATAAAGTCACTTAGTTTCATTTGTTGCTTTTTTCTTTCCTTAAGCAAATGTTGGTAGCAGAAGATCGCATCCAGAATGCCTCGTCTTGCTTTTTCCTCCTTTCAAAATCTGGATCATTCGCTACAATTTGATCAACGATTTTGGTTATTGTTACCAAACTTTTAATAAGGAAATCTGTAGAGAAATTCTTTGGGTTCTTCATTTTCAGAATCACTATTTTCTACATAAATTCCTTGTTCTGCAAGTTCTTGAAAATAATCGTTGGTAAGACTCTCACTAGAAACCTGCAGTAACTCCTCAATATCCTGCTTGTCTACATCTCCTAGTCCTGTAGTATCGATTAGGTTGACAATTTGGTCAATCTAATCGATACAGCAATGGGCTCTTCTTGTTGAAAATCCTTGGATACCTACAGCCATAACTTCTTCCATACTCCATTCATGCATTTATCATTTAATTCTTGTCAAGCAAAGTTGATATTGCCTAAGGCATCCATGATGTTATATTTTTTCCAAAATTGCACCAAACAAACACAGATTTAAGGAAAATACAGTGCTATGATGAATTTCCACCTTTTTGCTGATTGATTCGCATTCGTAAATAATTGTATTATATACAAATCAACAAAATGCTGTGATAATTTGAATCAGCGTAAATTTTGAGCTTTTTTTAGGCTTCAAGCAGACTGCATTATATCAAATCAGAATTAAGTGGGATCTTACTGTACTTACAAGCTAGACCTAAAGGGAAATATACCAAAACAGATAACATACATAAATAAGTGTTTTGTTATATAATCTTTTTATATATACATATTTAAGTATGCACAGCACCTTCAAAAACAACAATCATCTCCATTCCAGGTAAATTTAATATGTTAACCTAACAACTGAGATGTCACAGCCTCACAGGTTAGTGAAACAAACTAAACAACTTTAATTACAAAGTTAACAAATTAAACTTCATCAATTTAAACCAACTCCTTTCCAATAAATTGCCTTTGACTTGTTACAGTAAAACAGGTGGAATATCAATATTATATAAATGTAAAACCATTTAATAAATACTTACTGTTCAAAACCCTTCACTTTTGCCAATTTTATTATCTCCTCCCTTCCTTGCCATGCTCAACATCAAAGGGAAAAGGAATAATTTGCATGTTAATCTAAATTAACTTAACATGGAATTTATTAGCCATACTGTAATATATGTTTTGCAGGTGGGATCTCTCTCTTGTAAATACACGATTTCCGATAACCGTTTATCAGATGCAGGAAAGGTGTCGATAATGGTGGCAGCGTAGAGGAAAATGTATCAGATCCCAGCGCCAGAAGTTTTTTTTCGTCCGGAAGATTGGAGAACATGGATAGGGCGTTTCGAACAGCGTCTGGACTCCATAATAAAGAAGAAACTGACCAGGTAAATTCTTTCATATATTTAATGGGACAGAAAGCCGAGGAAATTTTGGCATCATTTAGTCTCCCAGAAGAGGATAGAAATGACTATTCAAAAGTTAAGGCTGAATTCGAAAAATACTTCGTCCCAACTAAAAATGTTATATACGAAAAATATAAATTCTATTCTCGGTTTCAAGAAGAAGGAGAAACAGTGGAGAATTTCGTGACTTCATTATATAGTCTGGTTAAAACGTGTGATTTCCCTGCTTCGTTTCAAGACGAAATGATTAGGGACAGAATAGTTTGCGGCATCAGAGACAAAAAGGTTTCGGAACGTTTGCAACTTGAAACAGAACTAACTCTGGAGAAAGCAATAAACACTGCGAGACAGGCTGAAACAGTGAAAAAGCAACAAGAAGCTTTTAAGAACAATTCCGGGAATAACATATATGCATTACGCAAAACTGCAGGTAGGAAGAACGTATTTTCGAAGCCGGAAGCTACCGACAATTCGTTTACCGGAAACAAAACTGTGAATTCCTGTTATTGGTGTGGAAAACCGGTGAAACATACTAAATTCAATTGCCCTGCACGTAAGGCGATCTGTAATAAATGCAAAATAGTAGGTCATTACACAAAGGTCTGTGAAGCTAAAGTGGGTATAAATGAAATAAAAGAATCTAATCAAAATTCATTTCTAGGACATGTTAAAGGGTCAAGTAATATAAACAATAGCGTTAAGAAACAGCTTAACCAGTGGAATGCAAACATTTTCGTGGGAGACATTCCTTTAAACTTCAAGATTGACACAGGGGCAGATGTCACAGTTATACCACACGAGACATATAACAGAGTGCTATCTCGTGTTAAATTACAAGAAACAAATAGATGGCCCTGGAAAGAAAACACTAGATGTTGTGGGAATGTTTACAGAGAAGCTAAGAAATGAGAGATTTTGNGAGACATTCCTTTAAACTTCAAGATTGACACAGGGGCAGATGTCACAGTTATACCACACGAGACATATAACAGAGTGCTATCTCGTGTTAAATTACAAGAAACGAATAGAACTATACACAGCCCTGGTAAAAAAACTCTGGATGTTGTGGGAGTGTTTACAGAAAAGCTAAGAAATAAGAGATTCCACATCCAAGAAGTCATATATGTTATAGATAAACTAGCACACTCTTAAAGTTGAGCAGTAAAGCTAGTGAACAGTTAAATCTTGTGAAAAGAATACAAGAACTAAACACTACTTTCGATCCATTTAAAGAATTCCCCAATCTATTTCAGGGGATTGGGAAAGTGCAGAAACCCTATCACATTAAACTTAAACCGGAAGCAAAGCCTTACGCTCTGGCGGTTCCTCGAAAAGTACCATTGCCCTTGAGAGATAAGCTCAAGAAAACTCTGGACGAGATGGTAAATAAGGGAATAATCGAGACAGTAGATGAACCTGCAGAATGGTGTGCTCCAATGGTTTTGGTTCCGAAGAAATCAGGCGAAATAAGAATTTGCGTCAATCTATCTAAATTGAATGAGAGCATTGAGAGAGAATACCTTCCAATGGCATCGGTCGACTATACACTCAGCCAATTTCATAACGCAAAAATCTTTAGTATTATTGATGCTAATGCAGGGTTTTGGCAGATTGCATTGGATCCTGAATCATCTTACTTGACAACATTTATAACACCTTTTGGGAGGTTCAGATTTAAATGGTTGCCGTTTGGAATTAAGTCAGCGCCTGAAATATTTCAGAAAAGAATACGTGAAACAATACCAGAGGGCCCTGGAATTGTAGGACTAATGGATGAATTCATGATATTTGGGGGCACAGAAGAAGAACATGATAAACGTCTGCATGAAGTTCTTCGTACACTTCAAAATGCAGGATGGATTTTAAATGTTGAAAAATGTCAGTTCAGAACGAAAGAAGTCAAGTTTCTCGGACATGTAATCTCGCATGAAGGTATAAAACCTGATCCCAAGAAAACAGAAGCAATAGCGAAGCTCCCAAGACCTAGCTCTGTCACAGAGCTGAAAAGATTTTTGGGCATGAGTGGATTCCTAAACAAATTCATACCAAGGATGGCTGATGTTGCAAACCCTCTGTACGAACTGTTAAAGAGCAACGTAGAATGGTTATGGGGGCCAGCACAGGAAACATCGTTCCAAGAGATCAAGAATCAGCTATGTCAAACTCCAGGATTATCAATGTATGATCCAAAGAAAGAAACATATATTTCCTGTGACGCATCATCTTATGGTCTTGGCGCTGTATTGTATCAGAGTAAAAGTGGTCACATGTCTCCAATTTGCTACGCATCTAGGACATTGTCGGATACCGAGAAACGGTATGCGCAAATTGAGAAGGAGGCTTTGGCAATTGTTTGGGCTTGCGAGAGATTCCACGACTACATAATGGGCAAAGTCGTGAATATTGAAACGGACCACAAACCGCTGATACCAATTTTCATGTTGAAGGCTTTGGACAGTCTAACTCCAAGACTGCAACGAATGAAGCTACGAATGATGAGATACGATTATAGCATCGTGTACAAACAGGGAAAGCAGCTTATAATTGCAGATGCATTATCCCGTAGCCCCATACCTGAACAGGGAAATGAAGAATTGACCGAGGAGATTGAGGATTACATTCAAAATATTATCGACACCTTTCCTGCATCTGATAAATGGTTATCGGAAATCGTGTATTTACAAGAGAGAGATCCCACCTGCAAAACGTTGATGAGATATTGCAAAGAGGGATGGCCGAAGAAAAACGAAATACCCGAGAAAATACGAATCCCAAGACGGTATCTGGATTACCAGCCGTAAAAGAGAAGGGGGAGATGTAATATATGTTGATGATTTAGATAAACATTAAATGTAATATAATATATGTTGACGATTTAAAAAAAGGAAATGTAACCGAGAGGTGCCGAGGTGGCGGGACAGAAAGCGAGCGAGAGAGCTTGAAAGTAACCAGCTGGATGTAGAAGTGTTTACTTGTATTAATTAATAAAGAGTTATTCGTACCATATTCTCTGGTCAGTTGAGTCGTTTATAATACACATACTTTGTGTACTTTTAAAAGCTTACAAACTTTGCAAACAGTCAAGAATATTGCAGGGAAAGTTTTAAAAGATTACACATAGATAAAAAAATATGCCAATAGTTAACTGAATGTTTTGTTTGTATGCTAATTTGTAAATGTGCTATAAAAATTAAAAGCTACAATGCTTCCAAATCATAAAGATACTCCTCTGTAATAATTTTATTGGTAATTTAACAAAGAATTTTGTGATTTGATGACTAGTATAAAATTGAAATTGAACAACATTGGTTGGCTAATAAGCCATAGGGAAAATTTGACTGTGATAAAAGCAAAAGCACCACATCCAACTGACCAATAAGCAGCAGTTTCTCATAGACAACAAAACAAAAAAGTGCCATTAGACATAAATAATAATAACTTTATTACTAAACTTTTGTACTAAAAAAAAAAAATAGATTAAAGTTTTCCTTACTGTAAATATAGCTAATATTGATGCTAAAAATATTCAAATTACAGATAATAATTAATTAAATTTTAAAAACATTTTTACCTCAACAGGAATGTAAATGCAATCAAAAATGTGAAAGACCAAAAATTATAGAAGGTAGCAGCACTTGAAAAATAATTTGGAATCGGTAATCAATGTAATCTTCTAAGATCTGATTAAAAAATCTGAAATAAAAAAAACATTGGATTCATATTTAACAACAAAATACTTATTTTAAAAAACTTTAATATACAAAGCAAAAATTTAGGTTAATATAGTCACATCAAAATCTGAAATTTTTAAAATTGAAAAATGTAATAAAATATAGATTGCGTGTGTATTATATTTAGGCATGGTCTGACCATCTTTAGATTACTATTGAATGCAAAAGATGCATATAATGTGGACAGATTTGTACCACTTTACAACAACAGATTTGATAACTTAATATACATAGGATCCACTAGCAGGATCTGGACTAGAATTACTGAGCACAAATATGATATCTCCGCAATAAAACATTGACAACTCCAGATTAATAGATGAAACAGCCAGGGGTGACGCCAAGTTAATTTTAAAAAATATTTGATAACAAAAGGCTTAGAACACTTGAAACATGAGAAATTATAAAAGCTCAAGTCATAAGAAATATATAAATGGCAAAGATGCTGAATTATTTTCTATGACCTGGAAATAGTGTTTCTACTCAAATTTTTGTTTTAAATTCCATGATTTCCCCTGACCAACTTTGTACAAATTCCCTGACCCTCACGTCAGTTCAGCACACTGACAAAATAAAACAGTGTATTATTTACTATGCAAATATGTTATTGCTTCTTGAACTTTTTAATTAGTTGTTTTTTCTAATTAACAGTTACATAATTTTTATAATTGCTGAATAATTAAAATTAAAAATAAAATGTTTTATTAAATTAAAATAGTTTATCCTTTTATTAATCCACAACATAAATCTAAGTGGCCTTGAAAAAAAATAAAATGCCATTATTTATTATTCATTAACAAATCCTGTATAATCCATGTACAAAAGCATATATTTATTAAATTAATATTTTAATAAATTTCCTAAACTTTATAATACATAAATAAACTGGAGGGGAGAATCAGAAATTATTTTCTTAAACAATCAAAATTATTAAAATAAAAAAATGATAAATAATTGTAATTTAAATGATATTATTTATCATTTTTTGTACTTTATACTGTTATAATTTTTTAACAGTTCATTAGCATCTGCCCTCAAACTGAGTGTGTAAATAGCAATTGTGAAAGATATTTGATTATGTTAGATTATTAAGAGTACTACAGATTCATTACTTGAAGTTCATCCTTAACTGAAATTTTTGAGCCTTATAAAATTTCATTCTATTGTGGCCGTTGGCCATATTATTCATGTACTTATATTTTTTTATGTGTAATATAAGTTAGTTTTAGCAATTCCTTTGTTCTTTGTCTTATTTATCCTTTAAAACTTGCCCTTCCATTCCCTATGCCCTTTGGGTGGGATTACCGTTTTGAAGAAATAAACAATGAGAACAATAAAAGAGTAAGACCCTGGAGATCTTGTGGGAGGAAAGAGACTCACTTGTTGCCGGGACAGCAGAGAGAGAAGGTGAGAAGAAATCGCTCTCGAACAGCATGGATAGGTTAGCAGTGAAAGCGAAAGAAAAGATATTACAAGCCAATATCAGACCTGAGAGAGAAGGGAGATCTTCTAGGCTAGCATGGAGAGCTAAAGAGAGAGCTACCAAAGATTGAGAGATTCACCGAGAACACAAGAAATTAGAAAAAAATCAAGAAGGACTCAGGAGTGGTGTCCCACCCAAGTATCTACAGAAAGTAAAGGAAATTCCGGGTATTTCACTCTTCTTCTATTTCTATTTCTACTTCTATATATCCACCCTTGTTCTTTTCCTCTAGTCATAAGTAGAATAAATTTTAATTTTAAGGCCTACACACGTCTGTCAGGTGTCCGTATCGCACGCGTCCTTCTTTTGTACTTAAAGACAGAACACCTATACAAGAGATTAACTTTGTAAAGTCGGGATCCATAAAGAACCTGTTTCTGTTCTTTCTGGCAAGAATAAAAATCAAACTCTCTGTTAAAATTAATTTGATTTAATTATTTTGTGTGTCGGTCTGTTCGTGGAACCCATTACACCTCGCCACGAATCTCCACACTAGGATCATTGTCATGAATAAATTTTGTATTTTTGGATGTCAAAAAGTCCATTAATTACTGTCTGTTCAAGAAATAAAAATAATCATTTATGGCACTAGATTCAATTTTATTTCTATTAATTAAAATACTGCATCAAGTTTATAATTGTGTATCCTATCCTATGATGATGAAAACATACACTTCAATTAAAGTGTTCTTTTAATCTAAAATATTTATGTTAACTTATCAGCTTAGTGTTGTATGGCAAATTGTATGGTAGGCCTACTTACTTGTATGATTTAATTTGAATTTTCCAAACTATGTAATAATAATTATTAATCAGTTCATAAATTATGGTTTTATTTTGTGTGAAACAATTTATGGAGAAATTTTGGGTCCTGAAAATATTCTGCATGCTTTTTGATAAGTTGCACTGTACCACATTACTTCTTGCTGCGTGCAGATGGCTACATCTGGTCTACCTTATTGTGAGCAAAAAAAATCAACAAGCAGCCAAGGAGGCAAATTCCCCGACTTTTCCTGAACACTAATGAAAATCCCTGACTTTCCAGGTGCATAGCAACCCTGAATACAGGAATGATGTAGTAAGATGCTTTTATGAAAAAAATTTTTTTTACTGCTTTATTTTAGTAATTAATATTACAATTTATGTTTACATTGTTAAATATGTTGGGCATTAATAATTTAATAAGAGAAACATTTAGTTCTAAAGATGTTGTGTTGAACTTATGACATGAAAAAACAAATTTGAAAACCATTCTAGAAAATTTAGGATATTTGGCTTGCAATGCAAATCTGTAGAAGCCAGAAGCTGGCCACTAAATGACACTGAAAACGTTTGCACTCTATATTGTATGTCTTTACATGGCTGGAAACATGTACAAGGTTAATGTAAGTTATGGTTATAATAAAACTAGTAGCCTGGGACGCCCCCTAGTGGGCGTTATTTACAAATTTCCATGAGGCACGGTTCCTTTGACTTTTTTGTTCCTATCAATATGCTGTACAGCTCTGTTAAAGTCCCAATGGTAAGATTTACCCTCCGAATGAAGAGGTGGCGACCCCCCCAAACTGTAGCCCCTGTGCGAACAATAAAGTCAAAGGAACCATACCCCTACTCGCGACCCTTCGCGAGATATAAGCCCCTGAAATAATAAATTCCTATTACAAATATACTGAATTATTTATATTGTTATATTGACCAAATAATAATTTATGGGCCAAATGAATAATAATAATTTATATTGTTAATTTAAATAATAATTAAAATTGTTAATTTGAATGTTTGAAATATGACACATGATAGGGGCACCTCTAGTGTCCATTATCAAACGGTTACGCAGACAGACACCTGTTGAATGGGTTATATATATAGATGCCATAAAGTGATCTAAATACTTAATTCCTCATAAGATGCACCACAAGTTTGAAATCAAATTTTAAGACTTTTTTTGAGAGAAAGATTTTTATATAATCAATCTTATAGGCTTGTTAATCTCAACAAGTTATATAGACAGTATAAATACCATAAAATAAGTTGTGTTCAATAGTTTTATTTCTGTATTCTGCATATACAATAATCTTAAATGAGGCATCAATGTACTCTTCAAAGCATTTAAAAATGTTAACAAAGACTTATAATTAAACTATTTTTTTTTACCAGAAAAACTCATTTGAGCTAATGTGCATGTTGATGAGGTTGTCAACACGTTATTTGGGGCACAGGGTAGAGCAGGTTCTTTTAGCCATTTGTTTTCTTTTTTAAACAAATAAATTACATTGATTTTTATTAATAAAGAAACATTCTATCTTAAAAATTTTATTTTCTATTAGTGAAAATAACACTAATTTTATAAGAGTAGGAACCACTACAGGCCCCTAAGTTTTCTCCAGGCCAGGGAAAAAATCCGTTACCCAACTCTCATTGCCTAAATATGTAGAGTAGTTTAGCTGAAAACATCTATTATTTTTACAAAAAGTAACTTATACCAATCATCAAGATATTTGCTTAATATGTAAATAAATCACACCAACACCACCAATAACCAACAAAAATGAAAAATTGCTGGTTATTGGTGTAGGCAATGTAATTTATAAGTATCTTGTAGTCTACTTGCTAATTGTTGTTTTGGACTGTAATTATAAGATACATCCCTATTTTGGACAAGCAAAAATGGGTACATTCAGTAAGAATTTGACATCTTTTGTTCATTAACTCTTAATAGGATATAGTTTGAAAATAGCAAGTGTTGTGTATTAGAAGGTAAAAACTGTTAAATTTCCCAAAACTCATTAAAACTTTAACAGATTAATTTTTCTTTTTTTTTCAAAATTAAGGTTGATACTAGGGTTTCTGACTGAAAACTCACAGCATATTAACATTTTTCTTTGAATTTATCTATTAGAAAGATAATGCTTTTCATAGCTATATAGCAATCTCAAAAATGAACAGTTTGAGACTTTCTAGGATAAATATGCTTTCAAAGTATTTTTATTGAAAAGAGACTATAATAAAAAAAAAACATCTCAGAAGCTGAAAAAGAATATAAATACTCACAGACATCTTCCATATTGGTTCTAGCAGATTGTTTAAATTTAATGTAAAAAGCAACAAATGTTTTTGATTACTTTCAGAGATTCTCGTCAGGTTTATGTACTGTTCCATCAATCTGATGTTATTTGAGAAGTTTTTTAAAAAACAAAACATTCTATGTGCCATGTGACAATATTCAAATTCAAAACATAAGTGTGACATATGTAATAATGAAATATAAATGTACATCACATTTTTGTTTTGAATTTGAATATTGTCATGTGGCACATAGAATGTTCCATTTTTTTAAGAAAAGTTGCTTGAATAACATCCGATAGATGAAACAGTACATTAACCTGACAAGGATTTCTGAAAGTGATCAAAAAGGTTTGTTTGGTTGTTTCTTATATTAAATTTATCTACTGGGACCAATACAGATGTCTGTGAATATGACTATAACAAAATTCTGATTTAAAAAGAAAGCAATCAAATTTAGAAAAACATTTTATTATAGTTATGAAAATGTAAATTTTTGCATTGTCTTTTTAAAATAAGTGGCTATTATTTTAAAATAAAAATAATTTTTTCCTCTTTATAAATATTTAGGAAAATACTGGCATTAAAAGCTGCCCTTTTAATGATAAGAGTTTTAAATTACTTGCTTATTGGATAAGCGAATAATTTGGTTTAACTGAGATTGAACAGTTGGTAAATCACTATTTATTGCATCATTAGTCAATAGTAATGATTGTGCAATGCGTTTAGTGTAGAAGTGAAAGTAAAAGCAAAGTGATGGAATGAAGCCAAGAAAAAACTTTTTTTATGAGATCAATCAAGTACAATTATATTATATAGCCTTCATATTTGATATATAAAAATTAGAGAACAAAATTTAAATAAATATCAACCTGTTGTACATATAAAAATATAAATAATTTCTATTTCTTGTTAAGTTTAAATTTTATTATAAACAATTCATTGTGTTATAGTTAATGGAATTTTATTTACATATCCAACATGTATATCTCTCAGTTTCAATTATATATGAGCAATTATTATAAATGCCTTGAAACTGCTGTAACAAATACAGTTCAAACAAGAATTTTAATCAAGTAACAAATCAAATCAAATATTGCAAATTTTTCAAAAGAAATATATAAGATGCAAACTTTTTAAAAAAAAAATATTGTATATACAGTACAGTCGATTCCACTTAACTGGGCCACTGGTTAATTGGGGCAGCCACTTTATTGGGTCAAATCTCAAAGAATAAAAACGAAACTAATAAATTAATACATAATTTAAACGCTCGATTGGGACAGTAGCAAAAAAGGAATTTAGCAATTTTTGATATACTTTAGGAATCTTTCAAAAATATGTCAACACTACATACACTAACATCTGTAGGCCTAACAGTTGGCAGAGACAAAGCAATTTTGTCTTTCACTCGGGCAGTTTGGTTTTTCCAGAGGGGTCAGCATAACGGGACATATGACACCAGGATATGATCTGAGGCGGACCTGAATGTGAGCTACTGATCCCGCTCTGGATTGGACTGGACGATCCCTTAAAAGCAAAGGGACAAAACCCCCCAACAATTTTTTGAGGTCTCTCGACCATGTTGGAAGACAGCTAGAGTTCCCTTGGAAGGTGGTGTGTGCATGACTACATCTAGACTTGGACAGCAGCCATCCAATTGTTGGGATCAGCAACTAGAGCTGACAGATTCTACAGACACTTTTGCCGAAATGGCCAATCTCCAAGTAAAGGTAACTGTGTTCAAAGAAAGGACATAAGGTGACTTTTGGACAAACCCGGACAAGTTCTAACTACAAAGGGAGAAAGAAAAGATCGTTCGATCAGAAATGGATCAAACGGTCAACCCTTATATATGTCACTACTAATATTTGGCAACACTAGCATGATACGAATTGGTTATCTATCATCGAGAGTCTGACAAATTTATAGTACAAATATTTTTTGTATTTTGGTTTAATAAAGCTTTAAAATAGGTACCTAATTATTAGTGTTGCAACAAATAGTATATTCAGCCTGAGGCTGAATAGCCGAATATTCAGCTTGATTAATGCACATATGAAAATTGGCACACAAACCGGATTATGGTAAGGACTCTGCTCTCTACTGGCCCGCTGTCACTACACTTCGCCAATCGTGTTAATTCTTGACAGTTGTAGTGGACAGACAGGGACAGTATGTGATAAATGATGATATCAAATGTGGATAACAATGAAATGACCTACATGTGTAAATAATGGAAAAAGAACAGAGAAGGATCGTGAAGTGAAAATGTGAAAATAAATATGAAATTGAGTTGATAACATAATCGAACAAGTCGAAGCAGCTTATTGGCGCAAAATTTGCGGCCATCAATGCCAAACAATCATTGTCATAGACTTCGGAAAGCTAAATGCTTGTAATGAAAGTCACTTAGTGAGCATGAGCGAAAGCCTGGAGCCGTTCGGGCTACCAAGCTGTCTTGAATCTGTGAAATCATAACTGTGACCAATGTCCTATCTGTCTCTTTTCTCTGTTATCACCAGGCTATGAGTCATGTAATTGTAAAATGGGAAAACTATGACAGAAAAGTGACGAATCGAAAGTATTGTGAGCGCGTATTATGATGTATGCATAGGCATATGTGGACTAGAGCGATAGAGGAAAGAGAAAGGAAAGAGCAAAGACGAGCGCTTAAAAAGAAGGATAGGCAGAGTCCTCAAATGTGTGTGATGATTCTCGAACAAATAGGTGTGTACGTGTGCTGATCTTTGAAATTATAAATTGTGAATACATGTGACTAATATTATTTTTTTTCATTTTGTGCATGTTATAAGTTATAAATAAATATAAACAAACAACACTAACCCAACAACATTAAATCTAAATACAAAAATGATTAATTTACTCTGTTTTTGTTATTTCTTACTCCTGTTTTTAGGTATTCGGCCGAACAGAAAAAATAGACCGAATATTCGTTACATCACTACTAATTATTATATTTTTTACCTACGTATTACATATTTTATTTTAGAATTTATTATTAGTTCATTTAATTGGGGTAGCCAATTAACTGGATCAAAATGGATAACTAATAATTGTTAATTTATCACTTTATTAAAAATGGTCATCCAGATAATGTCACTAGACCCAATACACTATAAAGGTAGACTCCAACCAATGCGGAATTCTATTGGGCTAGATACGGCTAATTACTAAATAAATTATGCAACCAATTTGGCACTAGAGGAAGGCATTAGGTGCCATCTCTTAATAACTTTAATAATTATTAAAGTTATTAAGAGATGAAACCTAACACTCTTTCAACAATTTCAAATTGCTATTAAATACAGAGTAATTTGGTTTCATGAACTCTTTTATATTACTGTATATTTCTGCAGATAAGACAATAGTTGAATCATTAAAAAAAACCCAAAATCCAGGATCATCTTATAGGACAGATACGAAAAAAAATTTGATTGAAATTTATATAAATTAAAATCATTATAAAAAAAACTGAAAAACAGTAATTATTTACTAGTAGAGAGTAAGGTATGCCCACAAAATAGAATAGCCCACACAACGTTTTTGTGAGTAGTCAAGGTCATTACCCGAATGCCCGAATCAGTGTGAATGTTTGCAACAATAGCAAGGCAGTGCTGCCAGATGCAAGAAAATAAAATTTGTTCATTCGAAAAATTACGAATAGGACATAATTCCATATACGCTACACAGTATTATTATCCAAATGATAATTGCTGGTCTAAACTAAATTCATAGGCTGTTGATAGTTTGGGGGTCATCTTATAGGACAGATATATGCAAAAACTATAAAACTTTGATGAAAATTTATACCTTGTCTTATCTGCAGAAATATACAGTAATAACTCTCCAATACTGGGGTAGAATAAACATACACAACATATCAATACCAACACACTTGAAATTAAGAAATACCATATTTACTCACGTATAAGACAACCTCACATATAGGACGAGGTGTGACTTTAAAGATCAAAATAAAGAAAGTTAGATTTATTAATACAATTCTAATTTTATTTTGTTTTATTACAAATAAAATATTATCAAATATACATAAATGCACACATTGTCCCACAAAAATTACTGTCATTTTAAACTTTAAGGAAAAATTGACAACATAATTTGTTCAATTTTTTAAAAAATATATACAATTTTTAAAAAAATTGTATATTTTTTAGTTGATTGATGAGGGGCTTTATGCCCGAAACGTGCTGTCGTCACGTATCAACTAAAATGATGGAAATAAAGCCAAGCGTTTATTTATAACTCAAATGCGAGTTCGAAGTCCATAATTTGTTCATGTAAAGCTGTACAATCGGGAACGTTTTTTGCCAATTCTTAACAGTTGAATCCACTCTCCATAGATTACACTTATGAGTTTCTCCGAATTCTGATTCCTGAATAATCATCTGTTTTCACGTGGGAATGGATTAAAACTTATAATTGAGCTCCCGCGTGATTTTGGAATTCAATTCAAAAGCTTTGCTTTTCCTATTGCTATTCATCTTTACTCCTGACAATACACAAGAACAATTGAAATGACCCATATAAATACTTTTGTTTTTAAACATCAGAGGGTGAGCATCCGGTAAAAAAAATGCAAATACATGGTTCACAAAAATTAATTGCAAAAATTCAAAATCCTTCACTCACACATATAGGATGACGTAGATTTTTGAAGCAGTGAAAAATTAATAAAAACTCGTCTTATATGCAAGTAAATATGATATATACTAATGTTTTCATCCGTTTATAACAGACATCTTCAGGCACATAATGCAGAACAAAACGACTACATTCTGAATACATACAGAATGTAGCTGTTTTGTTCTGCGTTATATGCTTGAAGATGTCTGTTATAAACAAATAAAAACATTATATATTTCTTAATTTCAAGTGTGCTGGTATTGGTATGTTGTGTATGTTTCTTTTTTATATTACTTCATGGTATCAAATTTCTTTCATTCTCTCATAAAGAGAACGTTATCTTTAAAATTTTTACAATAATTTTTGAAACAGGATCTTAAAAAATGAAAGTAAAATAAGATTATGGATAAAATGTGAAAAAATTTTTTAAGTGAATTATATCAGACTAATTACAAAATAACTAATAATTTTTTACATAACTTCAATATTACAAAGAATTGCTAAATAATATATTTTGAATAAGGACTTAATTGTATATTTTAATTCATTTAATTCATTTTCTTATTGATAATAAACCTCTGTAAAAATAGTTTAGTTTATTGGTTATAGGTATAAAACAAAACCCATAATTGAGGATGTGATTAACGACATAATACAACCAGTCATGTTACAATTTTTTTCCACCAGCAATTAATTTACAAAAGGTCAATGCAAAAATTACATATTTCAATCTTCAGTATTACATTGTTTTTCATATGATACTTTTTTCAAAAACTTCTGTTATATCACTAGATATTTTAATAACTAATAATTTTGCATTATAAAAATTTATACAAAAATTATCCTTATTTAATTTTGCAACATCAATATTAGGTAAATACTTATTTCTTATAATCTGCAACTCTACGTTCTACAAAAATATGGAATAGAGAAAATTAATTTTCATTGCAAAAAAAAAAATAGTTTATCTTCTGAGCCAAGGGTGGCAAACCTGTGGCACATAATATTTCATATGATTTCGGTTTATCACCTAACTTTTTCAATTATTCCTTCAGTTTATCATCTGATCATCCTTTTTCAATCATCTTCTTTACATTTATTCTAATTAAAGCATTTTCACTTCATTTCTTTAAATATCACTATTCAAAGTCTAAAACTTCGGCGCACAAATATTTTTAAAGATAAACATTATATGCTCATTGCTCATTACATGGTACATGGACTCAAAAAACTTCACCATCCCTGCTCTAAACTAATAGTCTGTATATACCAATTAGAAAATTACTATGTTGCACATTATTGTAATCTAAACAAATAAGTTGGTTTAAATACAAATCTCAATTACCTTATTACCTTCTTTAGAAAACTTATCTTACTTAGAAACCTCTCAATGGAAAAACCTATTCCATTAAAAAACTTGTTAATATTTTGTTGCCATCTATTTTTAGCTTTTAAGTTTTAATACATATATGCGTAAAAGAATTTTCATCAAAATATATATGATTTAAAAAACCAAAACTTAACTTCAAATAATCCAATTTTACTTGACCACAATGAACTTCTGCTTATACTGCATAGTTAGGAACCAAAAAAATCAAGTTTAAAATATAATTAAAAAACTTCATTTGTACCTTTTGTACATTTCAAAATTCAATGTAAACCAAATAGGTAGGGGATACATTAATAAAGGTTTAATTATTGAGTTAAAAAGTTTATACATAAAGCAATCTTATCTGAATGTTTTTATTAATAAAAGGCTTTTCCTTTCAAGTTTTTTTTTATCATCCCTGATAGGGATGACAAACCTGAAAGGAAAAACTTTATCATCATTCCCTATTACTTAATTTCAATTTGTCTAAATGAAATAAATAATTCATATCCTGACCTTGTATATTCCAAGATAGTATTCCACAAGAAATTTCCTTATTAACATTTCTATTCTTTAACAAATATAAATGCTTAAGTAGTCTTGTTATCTTGTGTATAGCTTACTCTAAAAAATTATTTCAATAGGCCTATGAAAGAATTTATTGTAGATATACTGTTTACCATGCTGAATTAGCACCACATCTCTCATTAATGAATTTTTATCCTCCATGTAAAGACTCCTCAGTTTTGTTTGATATAGTTTAAAACCTGAAGCAGGTCCCTAAATGAGTTGAAAACTTTTGTTGTAATAAAATTATTACTGAAAAGTAAGGAGGATTGTTTCTTGTTTTCTATTTTTACCCTCCTTTTTATTTTTAATATGAAAAGATAAAAGCAATTTCTTACATTTTCTTGAGCTCAAACATAGGTCAGACATCACAGTGAATTCTTTCCACTGGGTATTATTTATTCAAATATTGCCTTCTTTTCCAGAAATTACTCATAATGTTATTGTTAATATTAATATCTTATCAGTGGAGTTGTTTCTACTATTTAGCTAACATTAACTGAATTTTGATTACAAGTAATTACCTTTAATTGTACTAACAACTTCTGAATCCATTAATTTATATCTTCATTTTCCAACACTTTACATCCAAATAGAATAATACTCTATTTCTTCAAACAATTTCATTTAGATTCTTGTCTATTTGAAACTGCAAAAATTCTAACTTCTGGTTTTTCCAAATTTGATCTGATTCTATTTTATCTAATCTTATTAGAAATACCACCTTTAAATTCTTGAAATTTCTTGTTTCTAGTTCACAATTTCTGTATCTCAGGCTAGACAACAGAAATGCACTCATGAAAAAGCAATTTAAGTCTCTCTTCCAAACTGGGTTCTTCACTCAAACCTATTTCTTTATTCAATGGCTGAAAATAACCTATAATTTTACTTCCTTCCTCTATTTGAATCTCCATGGGACTACTTTATTGTTCTATCTTTATATTTCATTATTTTAGTTTCACTTTTTGTCTTTTTCTCACAATTAGGTGACATGTCATAGGTCCTCGATTTCGCTCTATTCCTGACACCAACAATAATATCCAAAGTACTTTAATACAGTCAAACTTGGATATGATGACACCAGTTATAACAACATATTGATGGTCCAGCTAGAGCTTATATTTTAGCATTACATTTTACCCTGATATAACAATATCAAAACTTGATTATAACAACAAAATTTTCCACATTTTAGATTGATGTTTTAGCCTATTTAAAAATAGGCTAAAATATTTAACAAACAGTACATTGTATGTCATCAGTCTTTCTTATCAGTTTTGTAATATTAGTTTAGTTCTAGTAGAAAAAGCTTTGGTGAAAAAAATGCATAGGTGCATTCCTACTAATCAGTAAACACATTGCTTTCAAACCTCTTGGGTTCACTGGAGTGTTTCTATTGGCTGATATCTCTGTGAATGATTCAGTCAAGGAAGTTATAGATTTCCTTCCTATAATGGTTAGTCATATCTGCAAATGTTTGTTACGATTGACAACAGACAATACCGTGTTCAGTAAAGTGGAGCGTTAAAAATGGCAAAGTGTAAAAATCTGCATTAAAGACAAAGTTTCCATCATAAAATAAATCGAAGGAGAATGAAAAAAGGCTATGATTTGTAAGGATATTGATCTAAGCAACTCAACTGTATGCACAATCTGGAAAGACTGCAATAAAATACAAAAAGCATTTGATGAATCAAGAAAAAATGTTGAGAAGGTAAGAAAACCTATACATAATGATTTGAATCATATGACCTTAAATTGGTTCACAAAGCAGCAGAGCCTAAACATTTCAATTAATGGCCCAACCTTAAAGTTAAAATCAAAGAATTTGCACAGTTGCTGGAAATCATAAACTCTACTTGCAGCAATGGTTGGATTGACCAATTTAAACATCATTAAATTTAAACATTTGGTAAAGTTTGCAGAAAATTGGCTGAATTAAACTTGCAGACAACTGACTGGTTATAAAATGATTAGCCTAAGCTTCATAAAGGATTTAATGATTCAGACATTTTTAATAGAGACAAGACTGAATGCTTTATAGACATACATGTGATAAGACTTTTAAATTTAAGGGAGAAAAATGTGCTGGTAGAAAATTGTAAAGGGAACAAATCACAGTTCTAGTTGTTGCTAATATGAATGGCAACAAGAAAAGAAAATTGATGATGATAGGAAAATCAAAAGATCCTCAATGTCTTAGAAACAAGAAATCTCTTCCTGTGAATTATTTTGCAAATAAAAATGCATGGAATGATGTCTCAACTGTTCAAGGAAGAATTCATTTCCTGGAATCAAAAACTGCAAGATAAGCACTGTAAGATTCTCCTCGTGCTAGACAACTGTCCTGCACACCCGAAGATAGAACATAAACTGAATATCATTAAATTTGTTTCTTCCACCCAACATTATGAATCTGCTCCAGCCTATGGACAAAGGAATAATTGAAAATCTTAAGTGCCACAATATAAAGTTAATTTTGACACAAGTATTAGAGGGCCCGATCTTTCAGGCATCGTTGGTTATTTCATTATATACTCATTGGCTATAAGATGTTTATTATATATTACAGGACTTTGAAAACAGCAACCAGAATACAATTTCTCTCCTGGATGATATAAGATGTTTAATCATAGCAAGGAATTGAGTTATGCCAAAGACAAATAGAAACTGCTTCAGTCATGCAAAATTCTCAGACACAGCTTGAACTCTGAGGAATCTAAGTGTTACAATGAGATCAGCACTGAAATTATCTCAAATGTAGAGGAGATGAGCAGATTTTCAAGCAGATGATGATCATAGCAGAAGTGCAAGAGGGAACTAGCCATTATGATAATACTGCAAAGAAATTGCAAATTTAAAACCTGTTCCTATTCTAAATGAAGCAATTGACACTTTGAAAATATTGACTTGATTCCTCAAATCTTCTTCCCAAACAGAAGACGACATTTTCTTCTCTGTTCTGCCTCCAAAACAATTTAAACATGTATTGGAAAATGCCAAAGACTCAAAGCAAAATTACTGAGTTTTTTAACCATTAAAAGCAATGGATGTGTATAGTGTAATAAAGGGTAAGTGCATTAACTCATATGGTTGTCATACTGTATTTTTACATATTTATGTCAGATACAGTGGAACCCAGGTATAACATTACCTGATTATAACAACATAAACAAGACAGTCTCTCAAATGTCATTATAACCAAGTTCAACTGTATATTACTTACTACTTACTATTTTAATATAGTTATACACTAACTTCCCTTCCAACAAATACATAACCAGAACTTCAAAGTATACAAGCCACCACTACCAGCTACATAGTCTCCCAACCTCTATAAAAATATTAATTCTAATATTGGTTTTATTTAAATAATTTTCATTAGTATTGATATTTAGCATGGATAAATGCAGAGGAGATGAAGCAGTTAACTTTCACTTTGGTTAAATGAACAAAGGTGGTTGATTTGCCTGAAATTTTATGCAAATAAGAACATAAGTAGCAATTTTTAATTTGCCATCAGTGATAATTTGATAACATTTTTGCTTTCTGTCTGATTTTTTTCATTCATGCTTTGACCAAATTTGGGAGGAGCGTTTCATCCTTGATTCTTCAACTCATACAACTATGGTATTTCAGTGCTTCTATTGTGTTTTATGGCTTAAAAAATAGAACTTTTTGGAGGAAAATTAGACTAAGTATGGCAGATTTAAAAACAGCTGAAATAATTACAGTAAAACCTTGCTAAGTCAAACTTCATTAACTTGAAGTTGCATTTACTCAAAGTTGTCTACATATCCCAGGCACAGAATATAAAAATTTCCATATAATATAGTCTTGTTAAGTTGAAACTGTCAGTACTTTTAACTCAAATCTATTTTTCCATGTACCCTTCAACCTTTGATAGTTCTGTGATCATCATTGGACTGCAATTTGAAAAAATTGTAGACTTATAAATTCCCACTGTTGTCTGTCCAACTGTCTTTCTTTAATCTCGAGAACAGAGTTAGATAGATGAAATCTGAGACCAGATATGGAAATCTTGGTGGCAGGAGGTCCCAATTAACTGTATATGCAAACTGGAGGTCATGTTATTTTGATTCAAAACTTCCCCTGAAAGCAGTTAATAGATGACCAGCATGACTCTATTGTTAAAGGAAAGTATGATATACAGGGGCAAGACACTACAGTACTAATTTGAGGTGGAGAGCATATATTTTAAATTAAATAAATTAAAAATATGATTAAAAATTGCATCCTGGCATTGTGACAATGTCACAATAAATAATTGCTCTTTTTCTCTTATATCCCACGTGAATACAGATATTGAGATAAACAATCACAATAGATCCATTCCATACACAACACCATGCCATTACAACCTCATGACATCCTTTATTGGGTACATTATGTTACAGCATTCTGACTGGGACATAAGGAGGTGCCTTGACAATGCACTCAAAAAATGCCATAAACTGTAAACAACTTCTATGAACAGATTTTTGAGAAACTTGAGAACAGAAAATTCATGGCCACAGAAAAATATGAGAATTCTTTAACTCAAAATTATTTAAACCTTTCACTTGAAATTCTTTTACCTCTTAAGCTCAACTCAATGAGGTTTCACTGTACTTAGAGGAAAATGTTTGATAAAATATTGTGGAAAAAAAGCAGTCTACAATATAGTTATTTGATAAAATAAAATATCTTCTCATTAACAAGGAAAGGATTATAGAGTGAGTATATATACTAGAACCCCAATTATCCAAGTCTTGATTAACAAAAAACATTATCCAAGACAAACTTGTAAAGTGAATATACTACTTTTCTTATAATTCATAAAAGTTTTGTCTCAAATTCACTGAATGCATAAATATTATAGTAATTTTAACCTCAACTGTACAAAGTGATTGATGCTGAAGTGGCTGCAGAACATTTTAATAGAGACAAGACTGAATGCTTTATAGACATACATGTGATAAGACTTTTAAATTTAAGGGAGAAAAATGTGCTGGTAGAAAATTGTAAAGGGAACAAATCACAGTTCTAGTTGTTGCTAATATGAATGGCAACAAGAAAAGAAAATTGATGATGATAGGAAAATCAAAAGATCCTCAATGTCTTAGAAACAAGAAATCTCTTCCTGTGAATTATTTTGCAAATAAAAATGCATGGAATGATGTCTCAACTGTTCAAGGAATAATTCATTTCCTGGAATCAAAAACTGCAAGATAAGCACTGTAAGATTCTCCTCGTGCTAGACAACTGTCCTGCACACCCGAAGATAGAACATAAACTGAATATCATTAAATTTGTTTCTTCCACCCAACATTATGAATCTGCTCCAGCCTATGGACAAAGGAATAATTGAAAATCTTAAGTGCCACAATATAAAGTTAATTTTGACACAAGTATTAGAGGGCCCGATCTTTCAGGCATCGTTGGTTATTTCATTATATACTCATTGGCTATAAGATGTTTATTATATATTACAGGGCTTTGAAAACAGCAACCAGAATACAATTTCTCTCCTGGATGATATAAGATGTTTAATCATAGCAAGGAATTGAGTTATGCCAAAGACAAATAGAAACTGCTTCAGTCATGCAAAATTCTCAGACACAGCTTGAACTCTGAGGAATCTAAGTGTTACAATGAGATCAGCACTGAAATTATCTCAAATGTAGAGGAGATGAGCAGATTTTCAAGCAGATGATGATCATAGCAGAAGTGCAAGAGGGAACTAGCCATTATGATAATACTGCAAAGAAATTGCAAATTTAAAACCTGTTCCTATTCTAAATGAAGCAATTGACACTTTGAAAATATTGACTTGATTCCTCAAATCTTCTTCCCAAACAGAAGACATTTTCTTCTCTGTTCTGCCTCCAAAACAATTTAAACATGTATTGGAAAATGCCAAAGACTCAAAGCAAAATTACTGAGTTTTTTAACCATTAAAAGCAATGGATGTGTATAGTGTAATAAAGGGTAAGTGCATTAACTCATATGGTTGTCATACTGTATTTTTACATATTTATGTCAGATACAGTGGAACCCAGGTATAACATTACCTGATTATAACAACATAAACAAGACAGTCTCTCAAATGTCATTATAACCAAGTTCAACTGTATATTACTTACTACTTACTATTTTAATATAGTTATACACTAACTTCCCTTCCAACAAATACATAACCAGAACTTCAAATTGCCTGAAATTTTATGCAAATAAGAACATAAGTAGCAATTTTTAATTTGCCATCAGTGATAATTTGATAACATTTTTGCTTTCTGTCTGATTTTTTTCATTCATGCTTTGACCAAATTTGGGAGGAGCGTTTCATCCTTGATTCTTCAACTCATACAACTATGGTATTTCAGTGCTTCTATTGTGTTTTATGGCTTAAAAAATAGAACTTTTTGGAGGAAAATTAGACTAAGTATGGCAGATTTAAAAACAGCTGAAATAATTACAGTAAAACCTTGCTAAGTCAAACTTCATTAACTTGAAGTTGCATTNTTGTTCGACTTTACGAACGTGCTCTTTATGTAACTATAATAATAAAATAGTTTTAAGAATAAAAATGTGTATATATTAGCTTTATAACAAATATAAAAACTGTTATTCTTGCATTTCATTAAATCATTAAGATATAAAAAGAAGGCTTAGAAGTGTACTAGATAAATCTTTCATATTCATAATTTTTAATCTAAAATTGTCATATCTGTCATTAGAAAAATGGAAGCAAACATTAGAAAAATTGGTACCCAAAAATCACACATTGTATCTTCTATCTCGTAAACATTAAAAAGAAATCACCTCTGGATGTCTGACTCCATAAAACTGAAGTTTAATGTAAAATCAAGAAATGTTAAATTGAAGCCTAAATTTAATTGTTTTTTTATGGAGTACTAGTTCAGACTATTAAAAATGAATGTATAACTAGAGTAAATGCAAAAATGGGACTTTGCGACATACTAAAATAACAATAGTAAACTCAGCAGATTTTCTGTTTATATTATAGTTAGAAGTTTATAAAAAAAAAACCAAAATACTTTAGTGGAAATAAAAGAAGAAAATTTACTGACTATATTGGTCCTGGAGTTAATATTGCCAATTAAGTATTACTAAACATTGTCTTAATTTACAGGAAAATTGCTATAGCAGCTTAGAAAAATCTAGACCAAAAATATTTTCCTTATGATCTTCATTGGAACTTGATTAAATACTAGAAATCTATTGTTGAAATTTGCAGATGAAAAAATTTAAATGTTTAATTTAAAGAAATTTAAAGTTTATCTTTTGGTGATTCACAAGATGTATTACATGTACAAATGTAGGAAGGAATAGCAGAGTTAAGAATCTGCATTACATATTTAAAAAAAAAATTATCCTGTATCATCATCACTTTAAAGACAAAAATAGGACAATTATGACAATTTGTTAAGAAGAAGTTATTTCCTACTAAAGAGTAGGAAAAGTAGGATGAATATGAGGTCTGTTTTTAAGAAATATTGTAAACCATACAAAATAATAAAGACTTATAAAAATATTCTTGTAGTCTTATATATTCTTGTCATCCTTTTCACAATCACAGGAAACATGATCCACATTGGCGGAAGTCAACCTATTCTTATTGGCTATTTCCCTACCTGTATTTATGTAAATCTGATAAAAGTTTTTTCTTTACAATGTGGAAATTTTATGGAAAATATCTGAAGTCACAGAACGTTTACCAGACTACAAGAATATTTTTATTCATGTAAGTTTTCATTATGTTGTATTGTTTACAATATGTCTTAAAATACATTTCATCCTACATTCTTTTAGAAATTTTTCTTTACAATGAGGATTGTTATTTAGATCTTACCAATGTCTTAGTGCAATAACTATTTATGAGAACTTACTGAAGATATTAAAATCATCATGTTTTTAATAAACATGAAAATTTATTAAAATTATAGAAATATTAGCAAGTGCAAATATCAAAGTCATGTATTACTGCAATCTGTTATCACTTTGTTCAGTGTGACTCCTTGCTTATCAAGAACAATCTACCCCTTAAGTATAAGGGAAGTGGACTTATGACAGAGATGAATGAACAGCACTGAGTCACAATTCTTGCAGATTTATATTATCTTCTACAGCAGTTTTTCAACTTTTTTCATTGCAGACCAGTAAAATTATTCATAATTTTACTTAGACTAAGTAATTATATGCAATTATGAATTACGCTTGTTTATTAAGCTTATATATGCTTATATATATTTACTATAATCAACTGCACCAACTTCAGTATGGTCAAATATTTTTCTATGGACCAGTCAAATATTTTTCTATGGTCCAGTGAAATTTTTTGTGGATCAGCATACAAAAAACACTGTTCTACAGGGCCATCAAGAGCTTGTATGAAATCTGGGGTTAAGCATACTTGTTTTTCATAATTTTATTTTGAATAAATGAAATGCCTAGAATGTTTCCATATTAATAAAATGCAGTCTTAAAGACTATTTTTTATTAGTTAAAAATAACATTAATTTATAGGTATAGAAACTACTACAATCCCTAATTTTTTTCTTCAGGCCCGGGGAAAAAAATCCCGAATTCCTCGCTCAACAATCCTGACCTTCTAATGTTCTTCACATCAAGAATTAGGATTATCATAACCTCCATAATAAATAGAAAGAAAAAAATCAGGATAGATATCATCTAATCAAAAGCTTACTCTTATACCAATGCTTCTTTACAAAATTTAATCACTCATTTTTTAAACCACAATGAATCAATATATTCTTTTGTTTCAATCCACATTTTTCAAATATTTTGATAAAGCATATCAAAATGTATAAACAAATCAGCTTCAGGTAATACTATCATCTGTGTTATATGTTAAAATAAAGATGTGAAACTGTCAAAATGTGAAATTTTTAAGTAAAAACACACTGTATACAGGATGAAAAGTATAAATATCACAGTACTAGCCTAACGCTCAAACCTTTAAAAATGCAGCACTATAATTTTAGTTTTCCAAACATTTCTGGTCATCTTAAACCAGAAATGTTTCCTCATTCCTCAGGATAGAAAAAAAATTATGCCGCATTTTTAAAAGTTTGAGTAATAGTACTGTAGTTTATTACTAATGAAGTTTTGCTGAAAAGTGAATATAAATATCACTCACAAAACTAAAACTCCAGTTCATAGATCAAAAAAGTGAAAGGAAAACGAACATTCTCAATTGTCTTGTGCAACCATCTTCAGGTTAAAATAACAGACTTGGAAACAGAACAAGAAATGGAATGTTATAACACCCTCCAAGCTGGGCATAAGCATAACATGTTATTGTATTTGTAATTAATTGCATTGTTGTTTCTGCTGGTCTTGTAAATTTCAAAGTACTTAAGTTGTGGGGGCTCCCACATATGGTAAATAAGTCTTACATTGTTGACGTTCATTTGCACGTCCTCATCCAAGACATATGCAGCTAATGCTGTTGTAGTTTGCCTTTTATTAATTGTTTTGAGATGTACTGATTTTAACCTAAAGATGGTTGCTCAAGGCAATTGAAAACATTTGTTTTCCTTTCATTTTTTTTTTATCTACAAGCTGGATTTTTGCTTTAGTTAGTGATTAGAACATTATATAACTTGTAATGTTTTTAACAAACTAATTTATTAATCTTATTTTTATTTCTGTTATCAGTAAATGTGTGCCACTGATATGTATTATAATTTGTGATAGGTACATCAGCTTTAACTTAAATTGGTAATTATTAATATATGTTATTTAAACACTTAACTATCAAATTTAAATGCAATACGTTCAGTCGCATAGCCGATAAATAATGTAATTATGAAATTATTAACGTGCGATTTAATATTATCATTTTAGTGTAAATGCATATACTGTATAAACAAAAAATAAGAACAAATCAAACAGACCTAACATTAATTCACAAATTATATATTGAATATTTACATTACCTTTATGTTTTGTATTTGTAAATCTTTGACAAAGGTTCATAAATAAAAAATCTACTTTTATTTATTATTAATTTTTCTTTAGATGATAAAATTTTTGTGCCTACAATCATTTATGAAACATTAATTATAAAATTATTGCAAATGAAATGAAAAAGCCTGTAAATAAACAAAAATTAAATTGAAAAGAATGTAATTAATTTCTCAAAACTTATATAAAAATTAACAAATTTATATCTACAGTTTATGAAATGACAATTAAAATGTTTTATTTAATTAAAATATATTTAACAAATTTTTTTTTCCTAAAAAGATAATATAAAGAGCATTCTAAATTCAAAGTTTACTGTAAAATATACATTATGACAAACTGTAGCATGTTATTTGAGAAAAATAAAATTTTCATAAATAATAAATACGACGATGTAAGAAAATAACAAGACTTCAGCCTTGGCACCACCAAGATCTGCGGGTTCTCATTATATATAAGAAGCGATTTTAATAATAAAATTAACGACTTTAGCATAGAAACGAACAATAAATAACTAACACAACAGAGATTTCGACTTAACGATGAGTAAAATATCGTCTTCTTTCTTCTCCGACCCAAGGAGCAACGATGCTGCACCACTCCATTTTGGAGAGTGCCGCACGGCTCTCCATTTTGAACGTAACACAGCATTACAGAATAACATCTTTATCATCGAATGTATAATGTGTTAAACTCGGTAAAAACCGGAAAAGGTACGATTCAAACCATTAAACATCATCTTACCAACAAAGTCGATGCAGGTTAGCTCTTTCGCTAGAAACGTGTTCAGCCAACAGCTTCTAGACAATTGTAATCGATTTGTTTTCCTAATTATTTCTATTTCACAATTAACTTACTCCCTATTCATAACTTGGCTATTTAAAATCTTCTCTTCTCTTAACTCGTGGGTTATTTGAACTGGTGAAGGGGCACCTCCAAACTCCGGTTCACCACCCTCAGCCTTCTTTTCCTACCTTAAACTGGCTCGCTACGTCATCGATGACGTCAACGTCGGTTTTATTCCCAAATTTTACATTTAATTACTATATTAATATCTTCCACGTGAGATGACGAACCTTTCTTATTTTAAATCGATTGGTCTTATATTATAGTTTCGATTATACACGAAATGTGAGCACCGTACATAAACCCAACATCGGAATGCCAACGGAATAAACACTGTAGAACTTCATAAAAACCAATGCAATCCGCGATTTAAATGCTTTTTTTCATATTTTTCTTACATTTTGTATTAATATTTACCGCATTATGTATTTTACAATTGTTACCTGCAATGAATCTATTGAGGTAAACTCTCATAGAGCCTACATACAAAGTAGTGTATTTGATGATGTGTTTTACTATATGCATTGCAACGATGGGAATATCATGAAGAAGGTCAATACATTATTTTAAATAAACAAATTTTATACATAAAATCTCAATTTTTAATGTTGATTTGAGAAAATGGTGTCAGTCTTCATACTAGTCTGCAGGGATGGCTTCTACAAGTTGTTTTCTGACTCATTAGATGATGATAAAAAGAGAATTTTTTAATTTTGAGAAAGCTTTTATTAAAGAATATATAATAATTTACTCGATTTACAATTCACAAAGTTAAATTTTGGTAAATTTTTAATGCAATCTCACCAACNCCAACGGAATAAACACTGTAGAACTTCATAAAAACCAATGCAATCCGCGATTTAAATGCTTTTTTTCATATTTTTCTTACATTTTGTATTAATATTTACCGCATTATGTATTTTACAATTGTTACCTGCAATGAATCTATTGAGGTAAACTCTCATAGAGCCTACATACAAAGTAGTGTATTTGATGATGTGTTTTACTATATGCATTGCAACGATGGGAATATCATGAAGAAGGTCAATACATTATTTTAAATAAACAAATTTTATACATAAAATCTCAATTTTTAATGTTGATTTGAGAAAATGGTGTCAGTCTTCATACTAGTCTGCAGGGATGGCTTCTACAAGTTGTTTTCTGACTCATTAGATGATGATAAAAAGAGAATTTTTTAATTTTGAGAAAGCTTTTATTAAAGAATATATAATAATTTACTCGATTTACAATTCACAAAGTTAAATTTTGGTAAATTTTTAATGCAATCTCACCAACACAATTCTTCCTTCCAAAATAATAAAGAGATACAATAGCATTTCTTTAAAATATTTATGTTTATTTAAAACAGACATTTAATTGCTTATTATATTTTAACCACATTTTAACATAGAGAAAATTCCCAAATTATAAATATAAGTTTAAATACATTTTTTTATACCGTACAGATATATTCAATAATTAATATGTAAGATGGATTAACACCATATATTGAAGTAATTAATCATTATTTTATAATGTATTTTAATGAGATTGTTGATAAATTAGTTTTAAACAGTTTAGTTTAGGAATTAAATTGCCAAGGACTTCAAATCTTATTCAATCAATAGGATTGTAACCACGAGGAACAAGGTGAACTTAACAGTCAAGAATATTTTATTTTATGTGGCAACTCCAGATGGCGTTAATCATTCTCTTCCCTACAAGTTCCTCACCTTTTAACACGTGAGTGTAGTGGAAATCATTGATCTTTTATATATAAAAGTCAGCATGCGACTTGTCTGTACAGTTTGTACATAAAGGTTGCAAGTTACATTAATACAAATTTAAAAAGTAAAATTAAGAGATTATTACTCTTTATATTTAATAAATAATATATATATAATCATAAAATTTTTATAAATTTATTATTTCTAGCATTTACAAAATAATGAAGATAAATAAGTTGTTCATGTATACATTTGCTGACTTTAAGTAAGATGTAGATAAAGAAAATGAGCAAAACTGTATTGATATTTTACTTTTTATATAAATTTTTTAAAAATATTTTTAATAATTAGGAATAAATTGAACGAATTAGTAACTTCTAATATGTAAATAACTCATACAGTCTGGAGTATAATCTTATAATCTCTAGATGGAATGTAAGAGTGGATATAGATAATTATTTTTCTTAAATCTTTTAATTATATTTTAATTTTAAAACTTTATTTTTCACTGTCTAAATAATGGAAAATATCCATTTACGAAATAAAATAAATTATAATAAATTTGTATAAATTAAATAGGTAAAAATAAATCATTTATAAAGAATATACATCATCATAATGAACAATTGCAATTGTCTTACGAATTGTTACGTGCTTAAGGTGTTCTTGATCCATTCATCTAAAGTTGAGATGGTCAAAAAAAATGGAAATAAATTTCTTTTTATTTAACTTATGTTTATATAAATATATTTTAAAATTATGCGATATTTAATTTATAATATACTTTGTTTTTATTTTACAAAATTTTTCATTCATACAATTATAAATTTTGAAGTTAAATAAAGACTAAATTTGGTATATTGATCATATTTATTAAATAAAACATTTTAAATATTTTGTTTGCTGCCTGTTTTATAATTAAGCATTTAATAGACTATTCCTGTTTATGATGATTTTTTCAGTTTATTTCATAAAAAAAAACCTTGAAAAATGTAATAGCCTACATCACAAATAATTAACAATTTGTACTTGTTTTTATAATAATAAAGCTGCAATGAGCAATCATCGTTAACCGAAATAGTTAATTAAATGCATGAAAAGGAATTTATATAGTCTACTATATTAATTTTTTAACACAATCTTTTTTTCAAATTTATGTTTACTTATAATGTTATATTAGAGCAGAGGTGAAGAACCCTTTGTAATTAGAAGGCCAAATTTCATTTCAAGGGTCTCAGAAGGACATTGTTGTATAGTAAGATATTCAATTGTTGTTTATGCATTTTGTATATATGCACCAAAAATTTACATTAATTGTCGTAAGATGTAGCGGCAAAACATAGAAAGTTTTCGCATATGCATAATAAGTTACAATCTCCTTGATATATTCTATATAAAGTTCAATGCAAGAAAATTGGCAATACTCTAAAATTCACGCACGGATCGATTAACGCTAAAACACGTAAGGAAATTCTTCATGAATGTCCGTTACCTGTACCCTGACGGTTCCAAGTGCAACAAGACGGTGCAAGTGGGCAACACACTGTCCGTTCAACGCAAGTATTCCTTCAAGTGGGTTTGATTGTGTCAGAATGGCCAGCTTTCTCTTTATACTTCAATCCCATTGCAAACGTGTGGTTTCTGATTAAAGGAAAACTGGAGAATGTGGATCGAATAAATGTGAATAAATGGATTTCTGATATTAAACGAGTTTGGGAACAACTTTCCTTTGAATATTTGGAGTTATTAGGCTAATTGTAAGTATGTCATGGCGCATTAAATTTTGTATTGCAAGAGAAGGTAGCAAAATTAAATACTAATTTTAATTGTTTCATAGATATCAGTAGTTCTTAAATGTATTATAAAAACTTCAGAACAATAAAATTTATTTTCCTTTTATTTCTCATTCTTTACTTTTTGCCAATTTTCTTGCAGCGGAGTTTATATACAATTTTAAGCTATTTTTCCAGATTATAATTAATTATTATTAATTTAAATAATATTGATACCATTGATCGGTTGGCCTCTATGGCAGGGCAAGAGCGGAAATAGAGTCCATTTTTTCGGACACGACATAAAGTTCGGGTAGAAGAAAATTATGATCACTGATTCACTGATCTTTTTGATAAAAGCCACTCTAAAAGAATACTAATTACTTATGAGTAAGCAATTAGTTGTAAAACACAACACATTTATAAGTAATGTATGCATCCGGCTCAAAATTCAATATTTATCCATCTATAATAATTGTAAATTATTTATTTGTAAATTTGTAATCTATTTACAATAAATTGCAAATAGATAATATTGTAATTGTCTATTTAAAATTTAGAGTAGCGTAGCACTCACAAGGATATGGCTAATGTTGGAGCAATGTCCTCCGTAGCTCCGCCCGTGGGTCAGGGTCAAATTAGCCATATCCTCGTGTGCGCTACACCCCTGTAAACCGTAAATGTTTTTTATTGAAAAGACATAACTTCATAAATCAAAATTGACGGCAACAAAATTAATCTTGTACCAGTTATATTATTTATTAACAATATCGTTTTGTTGTTACATTGTGTTTTAAAGTCACAAAAGTCTGCATGTGGCCTAAAGATTGCAGGTTTCCTATTTGTTAAAGAATATAAATATTAAACAATTACAGAAATTTCGAGCAAAACTAATATTAAATTATTTCTGGAAATATATTTAATAGTATATAATAAATTTAAATGCCTCAAGCAATATATAAGTCTTCTTCTAAGAGTCCATTTTCAACCTAAATATTTTCAGAATATACCATTTTATCATTGACGATTTAAACTTCATTTTTACAAGTTTAAGTTGCTGTTGATCGGATGATACATCTCGAAAATATTTCGGTATAAACAATTTTTTGGGATTCCTGGAAGAAAGTTTGATGTTCTGATAAATATGAAGTAATTATTTCTTACTGATAAAAGGTAAAAAAGTTAAATTTTTATTTTACTTTCTACGTGGAAAATAGACAATTATTTCAAATGATTATTTTACTAGTAATTACCTCAAGAAAGAACAAATATTTAAAAAAATATATAATTTTATATATATGCTAATCGCAAAACCAGATACTCACTCATAAGGATGAAAGTGAAGTCTGAAAATTCTTATTTATCAGAAACCAAAATAAGTTATTCAAAGAAAATCCAAGAATTGTGGACATAATTTAAACATTGTTATAAAAGGGGAGCAAAGTAAATTACGAATACTTGATGTAAGCAAACTATAACGAGCAGAGTCCATAATCGTAAATGAGTAGGTAAACTCAATCATAACCGGGAGCATCATCTTCTTATTGCTTTATCTCATTGCTTATTATGAATACTTTTATCCGTACCTGTGTAATTCTGCTACAGAAATTGGGCTTAAAACAACTTTGATAATGAGCATTGGAAAATACTGGTATTGATAGTATCAAAAACGAGCAAATTAGTAGAGATTTCTCTTGGTGTGCTTATTTCTTGTTCCACGATGCAATTTACTTTATCTTTTAACATTATCCCTTTAATTTATTTATGAAAGTTTTCTATGAAAGGATCTAAAAATCTATTTTCGTAATGAAAATAAAGATTTCGTATTTATATAAAACTGAAAAGATATTGTTTCTTTCAATTAACTCAAACTTCTGTTTCACTATTAGAATAGGTTTCACTATTATTCTCCGCCAATGGACTTCTGGATAAAAGTCAGATGTTGGCAGATAAACAACGTTTTGCATTAGCTGTTTATACTCGTTCACTGTCGAGAAGAGGTTGACAACGTTGAAAATGCTAAATTTTTTTTCAGTGCCAATGGTTCTAACTATTCCAATAAGACAAAATGCAAAAATAATTCATTTTATCGATTTCCGCTTAATAAAGAATAGCTTTAGTGCTTCTCGATCCTGTAGAATTCCATATCCTGGTTAATTTAAGTGTTCAGAGCGTAGAAGGCGATCTCAAGAGATGATAAGAATTAAAAGTTTGATGGGAGATCTTCAAAGAGAAGTTCGATAAAACAGTTTTAACAGTTGTTAAGTAGAATATTGGAATCAGTGTGGTGGAGTCGTTAAACAAAAAGTCCGACTCAGACTCCAACCTTACCCTTTCTAAAAATGTTACACTACAATTCATTTTATAAGAAAGACACCATTGAGTATCAGAATATTTTTATGTAAAATTTTCCTATAAAAAAGACGTACTAAAATTTAGGGTGAGAGTTTTTGATTCTCACCCTTAATTTTAGTACGACTTCTTATATAAAAATATTCTGACATTTTAAAAATGGATATAACGAATTTATCTTAGAAAAACTTTCAAATTAAAATTAGTCAAATTAGTAAAAAAAAAAAACAATTGATATCCAAAGCAAAACATGAGATGTAAAAACTATTGCGGCGCCAAGTAAAAATTATGGCATCTGAAATGATAGTTAAATTTTTTTGGGGGAGCTTCTCTTTGGTAAAGATAAGCTTGGAGTTTCGAAGCGATATCATTAGAGCTTGCTTACCAGGCACGATCCACGACTGACTACAAGTATTCGTTGGTTTTAATCCACTCGCCCACTGGTGAGCCTTAAAATTAATAAAAACTTAAGCATGTAGCGTGAGATACGCATAACATTTTGCTATGAAACGGCCTTTATGGGTTAATATCATTTTAATATCGAAATTTATTGAGGTGTCCGTTTTCTAAAACATTTTTTAAGATACTAACTAATTAAAAAGTATTTTTCTTACTTCACATTTTACCAATAGTAAACTTCGAGATCGGAGTCGACAGAGTCGAATGAATTTTACCAATTCCTGCCTTACAATACTGATTGGAATCAAACATTTTCTGTTTGAAACAGCCATTTGGTATTTGAGAAGAAAGAAAAACGGTGACATTTGTTAGAAGTTGTGACAACCTACAGTGGGGATTATTTGTAACACGAAGTTCGAATCGAACGTGGAACTACTCGAGTTAGAACTGTAGTAATGGTTTATCAACATTTTAAAATTATGTTTTTTGTTGTACGTTCTTCTGGTGAACCTGTGATGAAATAAATATTTGTCTTGTGTTTAGCCTGTCTTATTTGCATCCGTCGATCCGTCGTTAACTGGTTTATCAAAACGAAAAGAAAAAATATCTACCCTATATAATCGTAAAATTTTTTCCTTGCATTTTCAAGATAAAGTTTTTGAAGTGGAAAATATACATAAGGATAGAGATTTTTCTTTATTTTAAAATGATTTAAAAATTATTTAAGAAATTCAATAGAACAGGAAAGGACGAGGTCTTTAGCAATGCTTGCTGTAGAAAAACATAAATAAAAATGTTGAACATCATTACTAAAGAATTCGAAGTCAGTATGTGCAGAATTTACATTTTTCTTTTCTTTTTTTTAACCTTTACCATATACTTTAGAAAAGCTTTAAAGATGATTGATATTGAACCATCTCTCAATCTTGTACCTTTGACCTGTTCTGTCAAAACACGCTTCTTCATAATATTCTGAGCACAGAACTCGGTTTGGTGTAAGTTTCCAGCTATTGCCCTATAAATAGCAATTAATGGCTGGAAACTTTATATCAGAAAAATCTTCCTCCCATTAGGCAGCAAGATTTTTAGAAAATCTAGTGTGAAAAACATAAAAACGGAGCCTTATATGAATTCATACGCACAGAATTGAAGTTTGGATAAACGGATATTACAACTCTCGTAATAAAATCAGATTACGAGTTTAAAAAGTGAATTAAAACAACACATGTGATTCGGAGACGACATCGGCCGACTCGGACTTTGCATATTTGCATTTAAATCTGCCGTCGCTTGTGTTTTTCGTTTGAATTACCATCCGAAACGTACCTCTTTCGATCTTTAAACGAGCCGCCACATTGGAAAGCGACCGAAGCGCCGAAAACGACGGACGCAAAGGATTGAGTATTTGTTCATTGGTTTATTTTCGTAATTAATTAATTTAGATTATATTTTATAAACACGGTCAAAGAGTAAGGATTATTTGCAAATATCTTATTTATGAAATTCAATTAAAACTTAGTTAAATACTAACTCTAAATACGAATTGCATCGCAAAGCGTATCGTAATTTTAACTAAAATATACACTCGAAAACGGATGGACGGAAGGATAAACGGAGACCGTATTCTGAAGCATGACACGTTCCTTCGACACATCCGGGACGTCAAAAATTTCGCCCTTTCCGACTTCTCCATTGAATCTGTGTATTAGTTACAACGCTTTTCAATGGCTTACTTTGCGAGAATTAAATTGTCTGCAGCTCTGTAACACTTAAAACACATCTTATACACTTAACAGTTATCTATACAGGCTGGACATAAAGAGACAAACAGCTTAAGGAAAAGAATTCTTTATGTCCAGCCTGTATAGATAACTGTTAAGTGTATAAGATGTGTTTTAAGTGTTACAGAGCTGCAGACAATTTAATTCTCGCAAAGTAAGCCATTGAAAAGCGTTGTAACTAATACACAGATTCAATGGAGAAGTCGGAAAGGGCGAAATTTTTGACGTCCCGGATGTGTCGAAGGAACGTGTCATGCTTCAGAATACGGTCTCCGTTTATCCTTCCGTCCATCCGTTTTCGAGTGTATATTTTAGTTAAAATTACGATACGCTTTGCGATGCAATTCGTATTTAGAGTTAGTATTTAACTAAGTTTTAATTGAATTTCATAAATAAGATATTTGCAAATAATCCTTACTCTTTGACCGTGTTTATAAAATATAATCTAAATTAATTAATTACGAAAATAAACCAATGAACAAATACTCAATCCTTTGCGTCCGTCGTTTTCGGCGCTTCGGTCGCTTTCCAATGTGGCGGCTCGTTTAAAGATCGAAAGAGGTACGTTTCGGATGGTAATTCAAACGAAAAACACAAGCGACGGCAGATTTAAATGCAAATATGCAAAGTCCGAGTCGGCCGATGTCGTCTCCGA